>NW_022703183.1:489045-519250 GCF_011630105.1 Anneissia japonica | reverse complement strand
GTGGGAAAATTAAAGATCTGGAGGCCCTGGGGGGCAGAGACGGGGCAATTAAATATCGTGGGCCCCTAGAGATCGGGGCCTGGGCCATTAACGAACGGGGGCCCCTGGAGATCGGGGGCGGGGCAACTACATGTTGGGGGTCCCTGTAGATCGGGGCTGGGGCTCCTACAAATCGGGAGCCCCTGAAGATCGAGAGCCCTGGTTCAATGTACCGCCGGCAGTTACGCCACTGGGATTGACTTGATTGAAAAAATGTAAATTTTTGATTCCTTGTTGTGAGTCTGTACAGTTGTATTGCCAATTTGGTAGTATCGTTTCTTGATGATTCTAGCAGCTGACTTTGGCTGTCTCTGTCTCGTTAAAATTCCTTTCATGTTTCGTGCACCAATCAGAGCATTAGCTAACAAAAACAATATAAATACAAAATGTATTAGAATTTTATTTATATATTTTGATGGTTATAAAATAAATTGTATAATTCATTCAATTTCAATATTTGTTTTTTATTTCCTTGTTTTGTATAGCGCTCTAAGGATTCCTTAAATGATCCATGTTGTGTCATAGACACTCCTCACACAAACTGATTAAACCAATAAAAACACTTCTTGCAGAGATTATATACAATAGTACTGTATTGTACAGATGCAATTCCTCATTTAAGTGTTAAACACATACTTTGAGCTGTCGAGAAATCTGCAAAATTCCAGATCATCTCTCCAACAAAGAATTCGCTCCTGACTTCATCAAACACCTTGAAATACTCTGTTAAAAGATCTATTTGGTATTCCTCACTAAACATCATTGGGGGATCCTAAAAAAATAACAATAATTACATAGTATGGATTTATTGCATGCCTCAAATAATAGATGGATTGATGATTGATAAATATCGATCTGCTAGGGGCCTATTTTTTATGAGGACCAGGGGTTGTTCGGTGTGTGTTGTTTGGCCAATAGAAACCTGTGTCTTAACCTGTGATCTCCCAAACATAGTCTAAAGTCTGAAAAAAACAAATCGTTTGCACATCATCGTACAACCAGAACACCACCTTTGGCGTTGACACTCGGGGGACACTTTTCCGTAAAAGGAGGGGAAATATATCTTTTAACACTACATCAAACCCCTATTAAGGGGACACATCTACTAAGGGCACTGGCGGATCTGGGTTCAAATTTAGGGGAGTGGGGTACAAATGTTTAAAGAAAAAACCCAAAAAGAGGGTGGTCCGGGAGTCCTCCCCCGTGAAAATGTTGATTCCTAGATTGCGGAAAATGAACTTTCCTGGAGTTCTTCCAAATTTAAGGTTTTCCTCTACTGGAAGCTTTTCTCATTCTCATTACAGTAAATAGGCCTATATGTGTGTAGGCCTACTGGTATACATACGTTGCATACGTATTCTGTTGTTCTATGAATCGATAAACCCCAAAGAAAATGGTGGTAGATGGGTCCTCCCAATTTTCATTCATAGATGACGGGAAATGATCTTTCCCGATTTCTAATTTTTTCCATTGTAACAACAAAAACATATTAAGCTCACGGGTCCTGAAAAGGTAGGTCTAGGATTTGTTACTGTATCAAGACAACTAAAGTAATTTCAAAATAAGAAAAAATCCTTCACATTTATGTATATCACTTTTGTAATTTTAATTACATATCTGTTGATGTCATATCATAAATTAATTAATGATTTTGCATTGCAAATTATTGTTATACATTAGTTATAATTCAACTGTAACTTAGGTCGATTAAAGTGAAATAGACTATTTATCATTGTATATATATATTACATAGGCCTATCTGTTGATGTCAGATATATTACATATCTGTTGATGTCATATCATAAATTAATTAATGTTTTTACATTGCGAATTATTGTTAAACATTAGTTATAATTCAACTGTAACTTAGGTCAATTAAGATGAACTTATATAGCATACAATTTATCATTGTATGAAAATATGCCAAAACCCCTATTAAGGGGACAATTTCACATTTTCGTTAGGGGTACCCCTATTCAGGAGACACCCTATTAAGGGGACATTTTGTAATCCCGAAGGTGTCCTCTTAATAGGGGTTCCGTAGTTCTATGTTGTGGTACAACAATGGAACAAGACGGGAAATAAAGGAAAAGCTTACCGTGTGTAGCCCTGGTAGGGCATCTGAACCATATTCCGCTTGGATGACAGGGCGTTGGAACTTTTCAAACCATGCTCTGAGATTGGTACTAGCTTGGTACTGTATAACCTCTAAGCGGCCTGGATTACCATACCAAGAGAAGTAAGTGTTGAGACAAATGACGTCTCCATACATTGCCTATAATAAGGAATATAGAAAGATATAGATATACTTTTAATATAGGTCTATGACTATTATACACAGGATACAGGCGCAGATCCAGTAGGGGTACGTCTCCCATCCACCATTTTTCCAATAACTTTTAATGCTTATATTGAAATTAACGCTATTCACTTTTCTATTCCGAAAATGTTGTGCCCCCCAGTCTCCTTCGTTTGAAAAATTCTTGATCCGCCCCTATGATATAATACAGTATTGTAATGGTAAAACTAATTTTATGAATATCCCAAAAATGAATGATTGTACGTAATAGCCATTTTGATATAGTATGGAAACACTCACTGCATTATCAAATTCTGGTTTTAGATTTCCTCCTGTCACTAGCGTAACTGGTCGAGTACCATCCAATGTCCGTGTATAATCAACGACACGCCTAGTATAAAAAAAATGATGCTAGAAAATGTAGGGACGTAATAACAGATCGTGAGAAACATCAGTGGGGTGCACAGGGGATCATTCCCCCAAAAATAATTTCCCCATCCCTCATTTTCCCCGAATAATCACGCTCAAGTAGTTAACAATCATTTAAAATCACCAAATCATCTTGCCTCTCCCGTGACCTTCGCCTCCCCCATTCCATGACTCCTAGATAACCACTCAGATAACATGAAATTATAATTACAAAAAAACAGTGCGAAAGGTGAGGCAATTTTAATATTTTTGCCGGTATAGTCAATTAGCCTATATTCAAATATGGTTGTACAATGTGTAGCAAAGGCCTGCTGAAGTGACGCAATGGGAGGACGAATGCTTACTTGAAGTAAGCACCTGCCTCAACCAGTGTTGCGTTTGGTTCATTTGCTACAGACCACATGACAACGGACGGATGGTTCTTGTCCCTAGTTACGAGTTCCTCCATGACAGCCAGATGGTGTTGCAGTGTAGTATCGCTAAAATTATCCACCCTAGAGAAACAATAATCACCATTATCATAATCAAATATCACCATCGTCAGCATCTTCACCGTAATCATGATCCACAATCGTCATTATCGTCTTCATCGTAATCATCTTCATCATCATCGTCATCTTCATCGTCGAAATCCATCGTCGTTATCATAATCATCATCTTCTTATCGTCATAATAATCTTCGTTACCGTCATTGTTATCATCATCATTATCATTATTATCATCATGCACTGTTTCTGCCTTCATTTAATGAACTGACTGAATGGGCGACTTACGTTTTCATTCCAACAGCAGTACTCTCATCAATGACAACGATGCCATGGCGATCGCAGAGGTCCATGATCTCCTCTGCATATGGATAATGACTTGTGCGGAATGAATTGATACCTAACCACTTCATTAGGTTCAAGTCCTTGATCATTGTAGGATAATCCAATCCTTTTCCTCGAATCTTCAACAAACAGTTTTAAAAAAAGAATCAGTCACGGTGAATAATTATAGAAAAGTAAATTCTCTTCCTTTAAGTGTGCTTTGAAGACGCACCTTTTTGGTGTGCACTCTAATTTTTTATGTTTAGTTTTTGTCATAGGCAGCTAGATAACCACACCATTATGGCATGCTGTGAATAATGTACTGGCCGGTCGTGCACCTTAAATTGCCGGTGAACGGTGCGGTGGTGATGGTTTTTCACTTTCTTGGTGGTCTTGGTTAGTTTTAGGTTATTTCGTGTTTTAGTTTTTTGGGGGTTTTTTCTATTTTTCTGTTTATGTGAAGCGCATAGAAGCTCCGGCATTATGCGCTATATAAATATAACATTATTATTATTATTATTATTATTATTACTTTATAATTGAATATTACTATTATTGTAGTAGTGAATGTTGTATAATATTACAGAAATATAGGAAGGACTTACATCAGCATCTTCATGTTTTCCGACACCGAGGAAGTAGAATGGTTTACCATTGATTAGAAACTTTGTCTTTGTTACTTCTACCGTGCGAATGCCGACAGCGACATCATACATGTCTTCATCGGATCCATCTTCTATTTTCACCTTTAAATAATAAAATGTGTTGCTTAATGAACCCATTAATCATCATCATCGTCGTCGTCGTCATCATCAACATCATCACCATCATAATCATCATCATAATCATCATCATCATCATCATCATCATCATTACCATCATCATCATCATCATCATCATCATTTATGATTATTAATGTTGTCATTATTATCGTATCGTTAAATCATAATCATAACTATTATTATATTCTAAGTATTAGAATATCATAATTTACCTTAAGGGTATACAGGTATGCTGGATGTTCACTCATTGTGCATGGCCACCACAGATGGGCATTGGAGACATTCAGCTGACCACTTGCCTTCTGACCAACGGCCACTTTCATCCCTTCTGCATCAAACAACCTGATGGTGTAAGTGACAGGTGAACTGGCGCCTTCAACACGTATGTTATAATTTACTATTCCTATGAAAATTAATAAAAAAGCAAAGATATTTACACCAAGCAATAGATGACGTGCAGGAAACATGTTACGAAAGCCAGGAAATGCAAAGATAGGCCTACAGCAGTCCTATACCTTTACATGGAATTTATTTACTAATATCTTTAGCCAGGATGACACAATCATTTTAAAGAAATGTTTTTCATTGTGGTCCTGGAATAGGCCTACAGATACGAAGCTAGGCCTTCGAAAAGTGAAAGAGGGTTGAGAGGGGACAGTTGGGGAGGGCCAGGGGTTATTGATGGTAATCTGAGGAGAAAAAACAGTTATGGTTGATACGGATTAGTTAAGAATAAGCAAGATATATTTGAGGAAGGTATGGCCTATAATTGGAAAGGTTATATAATATATTTATTTTAATTATATTTTTGGCATGTAAAACAAAGGGGTTGAGCTAGAGATGTGTTTAGGGCCTATCCAATATCTGTCAATGATAACTCCATATTAATTGTAAATTTAACAATTACAGTGTATACACAGACAAACCAGGCCTCTTCCCCCACTTTTATTTATTATGTTTTTGTATGATCGGAAAGAAATGCAAGAATAGAAAGAGGGAAGAAGAAGGAGAGGGGAAGGGAGGGGAAAGTGAGTGTTTATCCAGTCCCCGCCGACCGAGTTACATTTTCTCACCATTCACATTGGCGGATAGGGGGGTCATCGGTCCCTACCCCCTCCCTTGGGGGAAAAAAGAAAAAATAATAAAGAAAAAGAATTCAAGACTTACCTTTTCAGGACCATGAGCTGAATTTTTTGGTTACAATAAGAAATAAGAAAATTAGGAGTCGTGAAAGCTCATTTTCCGCCTTCTAGGAATCAACATTTTTCCGGGGAGAAACAGAAACCCCCTTTCACTTTGGGTTCATTGCTTCATGGAGTCATTTTCAAGAGGGGGTAAAACCTTGAATTTTGAAGAACTTATAAGTCATTAAAAGACACATCACAAGTCTGGTAAGCTCATTTCCCACCATCTAGGAATCAAAATTGTCCCGGGGAGAACCCCGGACCCCCTTCCTTTTTGGGATTTATCGATTCATGGAAAAAAATACGTATGCAACTACTGTACTAAATTTTATTTTTTCAAATGTATGTATACATACTTAAAATAAAAATGAGAAAAATTTACCTGACCGTTTTCAATTATCATTATTATTATTATTATTATTATTATTATTATTATTATTATTATTATTATTATTATTATTATTATTATTATTATTATTATTATTGTCATGCAGCCAAGATATCCAGGCTTAATGCATTGTTTATTTTTTTAGTGATACGATAATCAATCTTTTTTGGAATCCGTATGACAATAGAAAGTCATTACAATTTGATAATTTTAACAAATATATTATAAATACAATAAAGTTAGTAAGAAAAAAATAATTTACATATAAATTAAATATTTAACAAAAACTATTCATTATTAAAGGTCAGTTTTATTAAATATATGGCTTAGTAAAAATCATAAATATTTATACAACTTTTATGATCATGATTTCAAAAAGGCTGTATAGCCTATTATTACAATTTCAACGTACCACGATAGAATTATAATGAGCACTCTCAAATTTTAAAAATATACTTTGTTTCGCTGTCTTCCAAGTCCTTGGTGGAAAAAAAATAAAAGAATGAGAAAATTTACCTGACCGTTTTCAAGAGAGGAAAACCTTTAATTTTGAAGACCCTAAAAGTCAATAAAAGTCATTTTAGAAGTCGGGAAAGCTCATTCCCGCCATCTAGAAATCGAAATTTTCCCGGGGGAAACTTTTGCTTTGGGGTTCATCGATTAATTTAATCGTTTTCAGGAGGGGGAAAATCTTGAATTTTGAAGAACATAAAAGTAATTAAAAGACACCTCAGAAGTCGGGAAAGCTCATTTCCCGTCTTCTAGAATCAAATTTTTTTCCCGGGAAGGACCCACGTACGGACTCACCCTTTCTTTTTGGGATTTATCAATTCATGTAAAAAGAATATGTATGCAATTACTCAATTACTTAGTTTGAAATGAATTGGGCTGCTGAAGGAGGGTGACAGACTATTTAAGGAGGAAAGGGTATAGGCCTATTAAATGAAGGGAATTCAGTTGTGAAGGGCGAGGAATTTGATGATTTTTATTTATTTATGAGAGGTTTGTCAGAGATAGTGTAATATTAGTGTAAATTACCAGTTGTCCCTGATATCTTAGTGACAACTGTGATGTCACTGATGTATAGCATAGGTGTAGTATACAGCTTGACAGGTCGATGAATCCCTGCATAATTGAAGAAGTCCGTTTGAAAGTTTTGCACAAAGTAACCTTTCGGGTAGCTGAAATAAAAATGTTTGGATTACGAAGTTGTTAGTATAGGCCTACTTTATATATTATATATTGTATTATTTTATATCATTGTATTAATTGAATTATACAACCCAACCCAGCCTCACCGCAGCAGCAAATAAGTTTATCCAAACGTGAAATTGTTTAGATAAAAGATAAAATAGCAAAAAATCCGGAGCTTTAGAGGTCACCCCAGTAACAATCCTTTTGGACCATAAATACTTCATTGGCATGCTTCACGCGTCACCCCCGCGCTAGGCAAATGTATACTGGATCCCGAAAAATTATGACAAATAAAAGTTAAAAAATTTAATTTATTCTAATTGATTTGGTCTATGATCTGTGTAATATTTGTACACTTACTGAAGATCTATGGTGGGGGTATGGGGAGGTTGTAGGGGTGGGCCCTTATAATGATGTTAATACTCACTGACTTTGATGTTTTGGGTAAGTAATAGTACCAGGGGGTAGTGTGTAAGGGGTCAGTGTGTTGTTGATTGCGGCAGTTAGTCGATTAGAATATCCAAAATTCAGAAGATGCGTAACCTCAGCTTGGAAAGGAAGATGTCCGCCCTCGTGTGCTGCAACTTGTTTTCCGTTCAACCACTGTAACAGGAAACATCAAATTATCTGCAAAACCTTCAGTGATTAGGTATCGGCTTATGCATTGTTCAAATAATAATAATAATAATAATAATAATAATAATAATAATAATAATAATAATAATAATAATAATAATTATTATTATTATTATTATTATTATTATTATTATTATTATTATTATTATCATTATCATTATTCAATATTATCAATATTATTATTGTTATTATTATTATTATTATCATGCAGCCAAGATATCCAGGCTTAATGCATTGTTTATTTTTTTGGTGATACGATAATCAATATTTTTTGGAATCCTTTTGACAATAGAAAGTTATTACAATTTGATAGTTTTACCAAATATATTATAAATACAATAAAGATAGTAAGAAAAATAATTTACATATTAAATATTTAACAAAACTATTCATTATTAAAGGTTATTTTTATTAAATATGGCTTAGTAAAAATCATAAATATTTATACAACTTTTATGATCATGATATCAAAAGGCTGTATAGCCTATTATTACAATTTCAACGTACCACGATAGAATTATAATGAGCACTCTCAAATTTTAAAAATATTCTTTGTTTCGCTGTCTTCCAAGTCCTTGGTGGAAAAAAGTTCTTCTCATACCAAACCCATCCAACAAAGTCCCGCAGCATTCTATCTTGCGTGATGTCATTAAAACTTGACGGAACTGGCATGTCAATCACATCACCTGTCTGAAAAGTGTCAATCATCTAAATGTAAATGTGCAAATGCGACGCTCACTCATCATGACGAGTCTCGGCAAAACGTTTTTTTAAAAACAGGATTAGGCCGATCGCTGAGGGGAGGTGGGGGCTAGATACCCGACGGGAGGATCCCCGACGAGAGCAAAGTGGATATGGTCGGCTCACTCAAATTGTTTTGAGTGGTCAGGGGGAGAAGCCCCCGGAAAATATGACACTTTAGGGGTTTCAAACGCTTGTATAATCGATTTTATAGATAGATATAAATTCTAATGTAGAATATATTTTTTCTCTCCCCGACGCCACCCCTGTTAGAACAGGCAATGAAATTAGGCCTATTAATAAATATGTTCCACCGTTTGGAAAGAGGAAACCTGGTCGCCAGCGCATTCTGTTTTTACATCCAGCGACTTTTGGGTGATCCTGAGGGAATGCTGCAGCCACACCAAATTATCTCAATGGCTCAAGACTCAATGGCTCAAAACTGAAAAAAAAACTTGTGTCGCCTGCTCCGCAGTCGACTGATGATGAATAATAATAATAATAATAATATGGGCCATCATACGGTAATTAATATTATCATCAAAGATGTATTAAATAAAATCTGGGAAAAACTCAAGTATTAAGTTAAATATAAGCTATAAATTTTCAGTTAGACAAATCGAAAAAATAAAACTTTTTGCAGATGAACATTTATTTTTTAATGACGAGAATGCCAGTCTAGACTATTAGGCCTAATATGCATAACGTTGAGCAATTAAAATTATTTATGTGTACATATTGAAATCTACTGAATAAAATGGCATAAAGCATTTTAAAAAGAAAGACAATAAACCACAAAACTTAATTAATGTCCTACAGAAATGGGATTTTAATATAGTCAATTTTACTGATGCGTATAGAAAGCTGGAAGAATAACGTTAAAGAAACATGTGCTGGTAGAAGACACTGTTGAAGGGGATGAATTGAAAACGGCAGTGATGGATCGAGGGAGCTGGAGAAAGAACTTCGTCCATGTCACCGATAAAGTCGGATGTGGTTAAGTAAGTAAGTAAGAATCCAATCAAACAATAACTTTTTTGGAAAGGGAAAATCGAGATCCGACTTTGGTTCATATTATTGATATTGAAGCTTACCATGGCTAGGGGTCTTGTATACCACTGTTTCTCAAAACCTAAGTTGCGTCCGTCTGATGTATCAGCTCTGAATTGCCATATTCCGCCGAGTTCTCTAACTTCACGGGATTCCGTTCCTTTAGTATACAGCATGCAGTCGGATTTCAAAACGTAAAAAATCAACAAGTGAATCAAAGTTTGTGTAAACATTTTCCAGGGAGACCTACGTTATGTGTGTCTCCTCCTCACTGCACTGATACTCTTCTAATGAAATTATCATCGTATCACCAACAGTCAGCACCATCAAAAGACGTTTAATTATATGAAAAAAATACAATAGGATGATTAATAATTATTCTTTGAAATTTGAATTTTAATTATTTTGGTATTGTATTGTATACACCAAAGGAGGACATACCAAATATCACAGTGCCAACTTTGAGGGCGCTATACTCTCAAACGGCACACAAAAAAAAGCCGAAAGACAACCAATTTTAAATGCGATGCGACTAGGCCGGCTATGGATTAGTGTTTTTCGGAGATTATTATTGCCAATGTTAATAAGAGTATCGTAAAAAGGTAAGATGAAATCATCGGTTCTGAAATATTGTAAGCATTTTTTTGAAATCTTGGTTATGTTATTAGTAACGTAGTGATTTCAGATTTAATATGAGGTCAGGTGGTGGAATAGCTGGTGGTGATGATGAGTGTTGTGTATGTTGTGCGCGGAAATGGTCTTCTGATCTGGTGCTGTGATGGGCGGGTCCATTACCTGCCACTATCCTGCAGCGGGCCTAGCTTGGGCAGGTGGTTTTGGTAACATCAAAATTTTAATTAGTTAAGGATTTGGGTGGAATGTGGACGGAGTTTACTAGTGTAGAATGTCACAGGGAAGACTGTTTTTTGCACTTTCTTGATAATGTTGAGCAACATAGTCCATGGATGACCAGCTTGACCGCTAGCTAGGCCTAGGTTCTTACTGTAATTTTGTATTTTGTATTAGACTAGGGGTAGAACCTAGGCTAGCTAAGGCCCTATAAAAAATATTATTATCACCCTATCTGGGCAAGAAAAGTCATGAGGGAGGGAGGCTTTTTTTTTTTTTTTTTAATTTTGCTAAAGCCAAATTGTAACGGGAGTTACTATTAATTGTTATGGTTTTGCATTGTGGGTAATAGTGACGTAATGTCACATGATGAGTTACCGCGAGAAGGCGGAAGACAGACTGGTGTGATGCCTCGTTGCGAGAGGTCGGTCTCAGGTCTTGAATAAAATGATGTTCGTACATGTTAATCATTTGCTGTTGTAGTATTATTATTTGGTGGCTTCTCCCGTGTTTAAGTAATGCAATATTGCTAGACTGGATCGGACATTACAAATATCACCCTTGGGTTGTTTGCTGGTGCATTGATATTCAAAGTAAAACATGATTTAGATAATGCAAACAATCAATATCTACTAACTATTTAAAAAAAAAAAAAAATGTAAATTTTTTTTTTCAGTAGGCCTACCATAGAAGGCATGTGCCAATCAAATCTAGCTTTAGTGCAAGACTAAACAAAGTTAATTTTTATAAGCTTTTATTAATTTAATCACACTACACTTGTACCAATAATTTCACCAAGTTACTGTTTTCTCCTCAGTACAGTATTTAATTAGTTGCAAGAATTTGAAGGCGAAGAGCATCATTCTAATAAAATTAAAATGTTCAAAAGAAAGAAGAAAGACAAGGCTGAGAAGGAGAGAGATAAATTAGACAAGAAGTTAAGTAAAAAGGATAAAAAACATGAAGAAAAAATGACACCAGATGAAATGAGGAGATTCCAGGAAGTTTACACAAATTATCAAGTGCCAACTAAAGATAAAAAAGGGAGTTTTCGTAAAACGTTTGGTAAAGGTGATTCAGCCGATACTGTTTCCAGATCCTCTGAGGGATCCAATCGTAACTCACTGATCAGCACCCAGTCCACTGACAGCGAAACGAGTCTGAATGTTGAGCGAGAAAAACTTGTCGATGGAAGTGGCCGTCAACTTCCAAATCCACCTGTACCTAAGCCAAGAACAAAAAGCATATTAAAAATGAAATCTAATTATGGCCCGGTTGATGAAACAGAGGGAAAAGTGTTGAATCTGAGCGATAGTGGAATACTAGCGGAGAATACAATTTATAATGAGCGTTACTCTGATCTTGACGGCAAAGAATCTTTCCAGCAAACCATACCTGAATTAAAAACACCGTCTTTTTCGCAATATCCTGACAAATATGCAGGGTTGGATTTAAAATTGCCTCCAATCATTCCACCAAAACCTCCCCGTACTCGTGAAATTATCCTTCACCGTCAAGTGAATGGAGGTTTCGGGTTTTCTTTGCGGAGGTCAAATATCGAAGAGAGAGCACCAAATGGGAGTATTGTGAAACGTGTAATTCATTTTGCAGAACCCAGTGCATCAATTAAAGAAAATATGACAGGACTTTTACCGGGCGATCGGCTGATTGAAGTGAATGGATTCAATGTGGAAAATGTGCCTCGGGATGATATAATAGTAAAGATTAGAGGTTCTAGTGAAACGGTTACATTGAAAGTTCAACCTATACCCGAGCTTGTTGAATTAAGTGTGCGTTCCAGCTACGAAGGAAATGAAGGTACCCCAAAGAAAAGTGGGTCACTACGCATGAGTGGGAGTCTCCGGCTTGCAAGAGACAAGGTAGGAAACTTCACATGATTAACGAGTTGCATACTATAATGTCTTGTGATAAATTATTTTTATTATTTATTCGCAAATTCTTTTTAATTATAATTCATTGTGATAGAATAGAAATGTTTTGTTGGTAATTTCTTGTGAAAATATCTCATTCCGTACAGTATATTTACTACTGTACTGTACATAGCATTTTTTTAAATTTGTAAATTTATTCACAAAACATACAAGAAACCTTGCACTGCATTTGTTTTTATAATCCATCATATTTGGTTTCGCTACTGTTTCATACGAAAAAGACTATTATTTATGTTATTTTTCATTCTAGTGAGTTTGCCATGGTAGGGCAGGTGTTTTACCATTCTGAAGTAAACAAAAGACTAACAGTGCATGTTCTGTATTATTTTGTGATAGTTCTGTATAAAACAAGGGTGGTTGTCATTCATCTTGGTTGGATACTGAAGCATCTGTCTCTGTATGCTGAATGCAGTCTCAGATCTCTTTGTTTATCTAGTGTGTTCTACTTTATTGTTAAAAAGCTCTAATACCATAAGACTATCCTACTGTAGCTTTGTTTCTTCGAAGAACAAGTTGATGTGTACTGTATTCCAGGAACACAATTCACTACTTGGTACAGTAGTAGTATCATGGATTAGTAGAAAAGCTGTCACAATTTGTTAGTTTTTTTTCCGCAAGAGTAACTCTTTAAATGTCACATAAAACCTTGAAATTATTACAATCAATTTGGTTATTGTTACAGTTACAAACTACAGTAGGTTACAGTACATTTGTCTCAATGCATTGTTACGTGTGTAATGCAAATTACTGCAGACAAAGCAATGCACGAAAGATAGATCGTTGAAGTTAGATGGATGGATTTATTCAATGGGACCACCAAGGATAACCCTTGAATGTCTGAAGAAGACTTATTTTCAGGTCGGAGACAATCGCCTCTCTTTCCAAAAGAGTACAGTATACCGAGTTCTTTAATGATGGGCCATTTTGCACACAGGACCAACTGCTTAAATGTTTCATCCGAAAGACAGTGCACTTTTGGAACTTGCATTTTAATTCTCCAGCTGCAACACAAGGAGAGCAGCGATGGGACTTGAACTAGGGACCAAGAGATGTCCACTCTCCAGCACACACACAGTGGCTACCACCAGTTTAGCCGACTGAGCTAGCTGTTTTGTTACAAAGATGGTTTCGTCTATCAGTATTCTAACTTTCTAAATTGACTGTAATATTTGCTTTGGTTCAGTTTCTGTTTGTTTAATGCGTCATGTCGTGAGATTGGACAGTAGAAGTGCAGTGTGTACAGCACAGCACTGTACAATAAAGTTGTACTTTATTTCAGTACACGAATGTCTGAAGGCTGTCTCTTATACACATCTAGATGTGTATAAGACACTTGTCCCGGTTGCGTCACAGGTCTCTGGTTGAATGAATCAAAATCAGATTATTGTTATTATTATTATATGACTAGCTGTATACAATGAACTATATTAATTGAACTATATATTTTTTTTATTGCATTTTAATGCTTTTTGTACTAGTAAACTTTAGGTCAAGGCCATTTATTATAGATCATATATAATTGATATCATTATGCTATTTATAATTTTTAATGATAAACGGTATTGCAAACTTAAAATTGAAGAAGGCTATTTTTTGAGTAATTGTATATTATTGAAATTTATTAATTTATTTTTTGATTACCACTTCAATGGGTAGTGTCATGTTGCTCTCAAATCTACAGAATACAAGTTTCTGCTAATAATCAAATATATAGAGGGTCTTTCCTCAGCAACAAACATTATAATTTTGTATCGGGTAAGTTACTTAGGGTAGACCTACAATCTTTCCACTTTATGAAACTAAAAAAAAAATCTAAAAAGTTAAGGTCCAATCATGTACTAATTTATTTACATCTGTCATTTCCATTTGAAAAATTTGGCCCTATTAAGTCACCCAGGAAAGAATGACTTAGTAGAGCTTTAAAGTATCCAGTGTGAATAAATGTTTTAATAGGACTTGGCTAACAGTAAGAGGTCCTTCACCAGGTTAGGTCCTTCACCAGGTTATTGCACAATAGATTCTGGAATGCAAAATGGACAATAAGGGGCTATTGCATTGCGTTTACTTTGAATTGATTAAGCAGCGTGGAACATCCATAGTATTCACCTCTAGTATGTAGCTTCATCAGTTTCTGGTTTCGTTATAGCCTTCTATGACAGCACAACACTTCCTGGTTAATTACAGTAAATTACAAGTACCATCAGAAACAGATTATCATAATTATTATGTCTCCTCACTAAATTTAACTGCCAAACTTTAACCAGGGAAATACATTTTTCTACTTAAGTATTTTTGGCTTCTTTAATTCTAATACCTTATTCACATATTACAAGACAAAGTTCATACACAGGATACTTGCTAAATGCTCAGTACTATATTTCCCATTATACAGTATTCGTAGCAATAGCACAATTCAGTCCTCACACAAGCAAATTTCAGTCTAAGCTTTGCTAAAAATTCAGTGCACTATTGTAAGGCCTCGTCTACATTCTTTGTGATTTACTTACAGTACTACCAGGATAAACCAAAAATATAAGTACAGTATGTAAAGCATTGAAAAGGCTACTGTACAAACGAAGGTTGAACTGAATTTTTAGTTTAACAAAAAATAATAATACTGTGCAATAGTAGTTATGGTTACCATATTGCATAGTGAAAAGAGAATATTTTGTGTAGACATTGAAGGGCTGAAAGGCAAATATAGGTACAGTCCCTGCACAGATAATGCTGTTAAAAGAGAATTAACTTTTGTGCAGACTAACATTTACCATTCATTTATTTTCATTCACTGTATTGAGATTCCACAGTCTAGTGACAGCATGGTTGTACAGTATTTGTCAGTTGCAAAGGAATTTGTACTTGGTCCATAGTCACCTTCTGTTCAACTGTAATCATAGAACTATGAAAATTAGACTAATTATTGTAGTAAGCTACTGTACATGTCATGATCCAATTGATAAATTATTCTTACTGCATTAATAACGATAGAAAACAGTAACAAAAATAATATTATTTTTTAATTTATTTAGGAAATAGGACTGTTAATTATGATAATGTTATAATTTCAACGGGTGGTTTGGTCTGGCTGTACAGTGTGTTTTTGGAGGTTTGAGGGGTTTAACCATTTCAGCTTTTGTTTTAAATTGCAGTCCAAATGAGAACAGGTTTTCTTACAAAAATTTATAATATAAATGATCTAAAGAAATAATACTAAAATAGATAAATTATGATAATCATCGTAATGATAATATTTACTGTAAATAATACCAGTAATGATGTTGATAAAGAGTGTGTTTTTTCTTGAATAGATCTTTAGTTACAGTAAAGTACATTCTAAAATACAATGTCTGTTTTAAAACTCTATTTCAGAGTTCAGATGCTGTATAATTACAACTTGTTTCCTAGCAACTAAAAATCAACTTCATCCAAAACAGTAGCCCTTCTATGAGACTTCATTTCGCTAAGCTTTTAGATACTGTATTATTGCTGAGGTCCTGCAAAAAGCAGTGCCGTCAAGTTGTATGTTTAATAGGATATCCAAATTATTCTTTGCCATTTTCTGATTGGTCAGTTGTTTAATGAATAAATTTATAATAAATATGTCTGATTGTCACACTATAAAGTAGACATCCATTTAAAGAGTGAACAAAAAGTTTTGGAATGGAGAAAAAATACTGCACATACAGTAGTACAGTACCCTACGGTACTCAAAGATCCATATTGTACTAATTCTTTGCATTATTACTACAGTATGCCGTACTGTACTTTACTGAAAAACAAGGTCTGCTTAATTGAGGTCACAGTTCAGGCTAAACAACTTTTGTTTGCCCTGAAGGTGGGATCCCTATTAAAAGGCAGTAATCTAATGGGCTAACAAGTTCTGTCATATTACGTGGTACGTTGTAATAACAGAAGCGTGTGGATAGCCTTAGGTGGGCCTCAGTACCTTAGTGATGTAATTGCCATCGTAAACCACCAAAGTAAACATAAAATCTGGCTTCTCAGGTTTCTTTACCAAATTACTTTTTGTTAAGTCAGTTGAAGATTTGGAAGAATAGTGGTTGTTAATGAACTTTCTTGATTTATGAACTCTTAAAAATAGTGTAGCAATATAAAAGTTGACATTTTCATTCCTTCAACAAACCCTTTGTATTTTTCTTAATACTGTATGATTCAGGGTTGAAGTTTTTAAACAGGCTTTAGCTGAATAGTCATAAGTTTGATACAAGTACTTATTACTATACATTGCAATAACTATGAGAAAGAGACTTTACTATCAATATTTCAGTATTTCCATTGGCCGCATTCAGTAACTACAGTATGCTTCTTCTACTACTAGGTGCAGTACTTAAAATGCAAATTGTGAAAAGTGTATGGAGTATGAATGCTAGGTGGCAATTGTAATAACATTTAATGAACCTTCATGTAGTTAACCATTCAGTACAGTATATCAAATAAATAAGGGTCATGACTTGTGTTGATATAGCGCTATTGTATCCTACTAATACTAGTATGTCAAGGGGGGATTTTAATGCATTGTTAGTATTGATCTCTGCATTCCTGAAATAAAAAGTAACAAATGAATTGAAAGTACACACCGTGCATACATAATAAAGATTAGTATGAATAGTATAAAATACCATCAAATTTGCGATGCCAGATATGGTGGTGAGCAAATTAAATGGCCTACAAAGGTAAAAAAAATGTAAAATAATATGACTCAACATTTTTGCAATTTTTCTTAATGAAATTACGTTTACCATTGTTGTTCAGTGGAATGAGTAAGATATTTTACTAGTTTATCCTAAGATACTAGGCTCAGTACAATTTAAAAATATGCTGAAATAGATACCAGGGCCTCACCAAAATAGGAAATTTAAAATTTTCACAATTCCAGTAAAAAGGGAAAATAATCTTTACACTCCCCATCTACCACTTGGAACTCTCACTGATATATATCTAAACTAAAATAATTTGAAGTAAAGCTTTCATCTCTTTAGAAACAAGAATATCATTTATTTTCTGTTGGTCCTACTAGGTTTATATGGCGTACATGGTAAAACAATTAGTAATTCATGCGGTGCAGCAGTACATGTATTTCGCATGTGTTGAATAATTAAATCTGCTATTACTGTAGGCCAGCATAGTGTGAGTTGATCAGCAAATGACTCACAATACATATTAAATAGCAATCAAATGGTTTCAACTCTTTTTTAATCTCTTGATATACATGTATCGGTGTCAGTACTCCCTTCTCTATTTTCCGGGTACGCATACTTCCTCAATTTCCTTTCTATTTACTTACCTTTTCCTCTATTTAACTCCTCTCTTTCTCTGTCTGAATTCTTTTCCATTTTTATTATAATATTAACACCTCCACGCGTCCTTTCTTTCACTCTTAAGCCAGGCAATCACTGCGTTGTACAACAGTTGCACTTTTGTCCCCTGTGAGTGATAGAATTTTATTAATTTGACAAAAAAGTATTTTGTGCAGTATCTTGTACTGGTATGGAGAATGTGTTCATTCAAAAGCTATATGACTGGGTCCATCTCATCTGTCAGTTTAGTATTTATTATTTTTTATGATTATGCCATTATGTTGTTATATAACAGCTGCGATATTCAGCTACAACATTTTATGTTGTCACTTATTATGCTATGGTATGCCAAGTATGATTAAATAATACAGGTAAGTGTGTGTCTATGTGATTTATAATCATCTGCACCAGCCAAATAAGTTAGATGCATATTAATCTTTTTGAAAATTCATTGATTTCTTTGGCATCGATTACTAATATCAGCCTCAAGCTAATCTGTTTATGTTGGATTATTGTAGACCAAACTAATATTACTATACTGTACTATAACCCTACAGGTTTCTCCTATTGTATCATTGAAAGCCCTTGCTATCCATCACCTTACTAAATTAAACCATGATTAAACTGTGGTCTCAAAGTATCAAAGAAATTGTTTATCTGAAGTATTAATCCAACCCAACTTTTAATTGCCTGTCCATGGAGGAATTCTCTGTCATAATCACCATTGTTGTAATGTTAGCTGTGTTAATCCCCTCATTTGCATATTGTTTGTAACAGTTTTTGTAATAACTGTCAAAGTTTTCTTATTCCTGAAGATGACCCAAAAAAGGTGGAAACGTTGAATCATGGCCTCCCTCTCTTTATTCAGAGTTACATTCATTCTGTGGTATCATTGAAAATGTAGTACTTTTTCTCTGTTATTCACAGCCTTAGTAAAGGCATACAGACTGCAAACACTTTGCCTTTTAGTATTTCAGTATTGGAACTCACTTTTAGATCAGTGGCACACACCTAGCAAGGTGGTGCGTCCATACAATATACATAAAATGAACAAAATGTATAACGATTTTACAAGAAAATTAAAGATAGAGAGATTTAAAAAAACAAACTTAATTAACAAATTAATATAAATGTAAAATTAAACAATAAACTTAACGATGTAAAAAAAAAGAAGAAAAAAAAAGAATCAAATTCAAATATGCGGTAAGCAGTGTAATTATCGAACAGAGTAGTAATGACACAGTTTGAGAAAGGTAATCCAGATGGTACATCCTTAGGAGCCATTGTATACTTAGTATGATCTTCCTGAAAATTGAGTATCCAGTATAATAAAAACAAATAAAATAAACAATGCATTCAGTTGGATTACAGTATGCCCAGGATTCTGTACAGTAATCTAAAATGGAGGTTATCCTGACCCTTTAGTTTCTTTTTCTTCTTTCTAGTCTTTTAAAATACATAGGGAATGTGCTACAGTATTTAGGAATTTTTTTTATTATAGATTTATCAAATTGCCAATTTGGCGGTCAAATGTGGGAAGAGATAAAGTAAAGAAGTACAGTAAGAAAAGCAAGAGTAATCTCATGCCCCCTTCCATATAAACTGCAATTCTGGACGCAGAGTTTTGGCAGGGGGTGTATTCTAGACCCTTTTCACTTGACGTAACATGCAGTAGTCTACCAAGCCAAACCATTAGTTCCATAGTAGTTACTGGTGATGACAGTAGTGTCTTCTTCTAATTAAAGTCAATGGTATGATTTATTAAGTACAGTATGTGGTATTACAAACCCAATGACTTGTTCTCTGGTGGCATATATTTGGTGGGGGTAAACCTTTTTAATGGACGCAGCATGCGTAATACTATTCTACTAATCAGTTCCATAGCATTATTTCTTTTATGAGGTAACACTAAAGGTGTAATATTGTGTGTGTGGCTCCTTTCCTTATAACTTCATGGTATTATTAGTCCTATAATAATATTGACTGGTGGTAGTGTTTCTATTAAACCACAAACCCTATATATATATATAGGGTCTGTGATTAAACTAAACTCAGTGACCTTTTAAAGGTGTGATGCTTAGGTCAATTGTGTGGAGGTATTCATGCACATAAATCCATCCAGGATGTTTCTATCTAATTTGCATATTAAAAAGTGTGCCGGTATTTGTATATTTGTTAATGAGTGTATCTGTCTATATTAAATAATTCTAGTTCATTAGGTTTGCACAAAAGCTCAATCTTGTAACATGGCATTTGGATGCCTCAACACCTGCCACTGAATTCCAAGTTACCATACCTGTCTGAGCATACAGTAGTCCACAGTAAATATTCTAGAAATGGTCATCAAAAACAGGCCCATAGCCAGGGGTGGGAGTTATGGTTTGGCAAGCCCCCTTTTTCTAGCAAACCCCACCCCCCTCGAATTTCCCAAACAAGTCCTCCAACACAACTAATGCACTACAGACCCACCTAGACTGCATAACTGCTTTTAGCATTATTTAGACCTGTAAAACACAAAAATCCTCTGGCTTTTGGGGGTTTTCGCCAACTCCACCGGGGCTGTGACACTGGACCCCACGCCCAAAGAACCCCATGTGGAGATAACCAAGCTACGGGCCTTAAAAACCCTTTTGTTTCCTATTGGTAATTCGGATAAGTCACAGTGCTACTTCAAGTTCCAATAAAATCTGAGTGAGCTACTCCATATTTAAAACCCATCATCCATAGATCTTTTCTTTTGTTCCAAAATGTAGTTAACACATAGTAAAAATGGGTTTTTCAATATACTTTCCTCTTTCTATAATTCTGTTACAAACAATGAGCCATCAATTGATATTTTTCACCAACTCCTTCATTCATTTTAGGCCCAAGTTAAACTTGCCATTTGATCATTCACCTGCTCTGGAATTGAATTTTATTGAATTTTCTTATAATGTTCCTTGTATATAATAATGTAACTATATTGTAAATTAATTTTATCTGAATATTTTTGTACTGTTTATAATATTCTTGAATGTTTCTTTGTGATTTTATCAATTTTATCGCTGTGATTTTATATTGACTGTATGCTCTCTGTAATTGGCGTTTTTGCTGCTGGGGGTGAAATGAAATAAAATAAAAAATAAAATAAAATAAATAGATAAATATTATATCATCCCATGCTTCTCCAGAATTAAAGATACATTCTTACATTAGTACTCCTCAACAAAGTAGTCGTTCTGTGTCCTGTTTATGATGTACCACTTGATGAGAATTTCTGGCATGCAATGGCATTTGGTAGTGTCCGGCATCAGCAGGGGAGGGATAGGGAGCTTAAGCACACTTGGACAGCTCAAGTCCATCATTGCCCTGAAGGTGGCAGTTAAACAGTATCCGTGAATCGTGACACATTTCTTCCGAACCGTGGATCTGCCATTGAAAATCAATGTAATAAACAGCAAAAAAATTACAGCTAAGGACAAGGTGTCTTTGACCTCAAATGGTACAGTAATAAACCCTCTTGCATTTGGGTACCTCATGTTCTTAGAATTATAAAAGCCACAAACAGTATTTATTGGCAGGACTACAATACCACCCAACACTGATGCTTAATGGTGATTTCCTTTAGTAATTGTACTATTTCCTTGATATTTAACTGTTATTTTTCCTATTAGTACTCCCAATTTGAATGCAACTATTGCTAAGAATGTGTGAGTTCATACTGCTTTTAAGAAAAGGAATTTCAATCGTTCTTTGTTTTTAATAGAAGATATTTTAGTTTCTACTGAAGTTGCTATTTGTACTAGTCTTATTAATCAAGTACAGTAACTACTGTAGTGTAGGCCTACATGTAATTTCAGGTACTCAAATAATAAATTGGAAATATCCAATGTGATCTATTTACATACAGTACCCATATTAATTGAATAATTGGCTTAACTTAGTACACTCACATATCTACAGTAGTTGGTACTTTCCTAAGGTCTGGATGATTCTCCTCTTCGATCTTTTTTCCCTGTCATAGATATTAAGATATTAAAATTATTATTTATTGTTATGGCAAACCAATGCTTGATTATTGCTAATAGAACTTATGCTCTTAAGTATTAACTTTTCCTGCAGTTTTCACTGTGTTCCCGAACTCATATTTATTGAAAAATCAATGTAGAAGTTGGATGATATTCTTAGTCATAATTTAGTAATGAGTACATCAATTAATTTTGCAAACATCAGAAATATAGATTACAGTATTAAACAGGTGTAAAGCATGTTGCCATTGCCTGCTCACATAAATTTCTAGTAAGTAGACACCACCTAGATCAGTCAACAAGTGGACTTGAATAGCTTGGTGGTTACGATGCTTGCCTTCTAATCCCAGGGTCCTGGGTTCAATTCCTGTCAGTGTTGCAGGATTTTTTTCACTCCCTAAATCTCATATTGAGATTTACTGTAGTTTGTGTAAAGCATCGTGTGGGTATGTTTGTCTTGTGTAAGGGATTGTCACCTACAAGTAGGACAGTGATATATTTGCTATTGCACATGTATTGTGTGCCTAAATAAAAAATAAGAATAAGAATAACAAATTTGTTCTGAACTGAAGAAAGATCCTCTTTCCAATCCATTTTAGCTGTGATAATAGATCTTTTGAAACAAAAGACTTTCGTAAGTTGAGGCTGTTTTAAGAAGATATCAGTTCTTTTAATAATGTTTTTTTTTAACAGATAGTAATAATCATTTCAACTACTATCCTGATGCTGACAAAATCCTCAAAGGGTAATAAAGCTCAGAATAAGGCCTACAGTTCATACAAGAAAACTTTGCTGAAGTATACAAAACACAAATCTTGGACATTATAGAATATAATGATTTACTGTATATTACCTGTAATATCTGTATATTTTTAATCATTGATTATTCTTTACCTATCAGGTACATGTTTTAACAACTCAGTTTGCAATTTAGTTTTTTACTGCCATAAACTGTTTTACAGTATGTACACATTAAAAGATACCGAAATATATAATATATTTGTTCAGTAATATGTAATTGATTTCCAGTCATTTACTGTACACTATTCTAGCTGGTCTTGGAATCCTTTTAAACTGTATAGCAGTTTCAGTATAGAGGGGGTGGTTGCCTCTATGTAAGTACCAAGCTAAAAATTAAAGGTCTAAGTACCTACTGTATTTTAATGAATGAAATAAACCTACCGTAAAACCTTGAATTGTGCTTCTTCCCTGGGCTTCTTTTCGAGATAGGCTTCTTTTCAAGGCTACTT
Source organism: Anneissia japonica (assembly GCF_011630105.1). NCBI lineage: Eukaryota > Metazoa > Echinodermata > Crinoidea > Comatulida > Comatulidae > Anneissia > Anneissia japonica. The sequence goes on along the minus strand of NW_022703183.1, from coordinate 496,323 downwards.
TTGCAAAGTAAAGAGGGGGGGCTTATTTTCAAAACAAATGCTGTAAATTTTGGGAATTTGTGCTATAAAACATCAATCTGTATCATAGGGTGTAGTAACTGGCATTAAATCGCTTAAACTACAGAATAAACAAAGTGTGTTTTTAATTAATTTTGTTTTTTGAAATTCATCTTCATTTCGAGGCTTATTTTGCAATCTAAAGAAGGGGCCTTCAATTCGAGATGGGCTTCTTCTCGAGAATAAGCCCATTTGGTTTCAATTTGAGGTTTTACAGTATGAAAATGTTAACCATAATACAAGTTGGTCAGTGGGAAATTGCCCACATTGGACAAGTATGGACACCCTTTTGAATATTAATTTGCCAATCCAAACAATCCCTAATATAATGAATCTAAAAGCAGAATTTTAGGAAGTGCTAAACCATAACATTTCTGTCTGTAACCCCACTTCCATGACCCAAGGCTAAAGGTGGCCCCTTGATTTGTATCCCCTGTAGGACTTGTATTTTATGATGATGATTCTAGCAACCCAATTGAAATAATGACTGAATACTGTACATTTAATACAACTTAATTACAAATTTATTATTTTATAAAATCAGTCATTGACCTTTCATATTATTATTATTATTATTATACTTAACCTCATTTATAATTATGCCTAGGCGTCATACATTATTATTACCCACATATTCACTTCCTGTTGTGGACACTTTGACCTTGATTATCAATATTTAATTGCCTATTAAAATAGTCAAATATATTTGGTGACTCATTGTATATGTACAGATTATATGCTAATCTGTTTACATTATCTTTAATATTGTATGATTTGTGTCTATAAGAATATATGAGAATGATATTAATTTCAGATTTGATTAATTACAGAAAAATAATTATTATTGAATAGTTAATTATACTAGATAATTTTGGTAATTGATAAGATCCTCAAATCAACCTTGTGTTCATATCAGTGCCCTACAAATTTAACATCCCAGTATGCCTCTTACAGTACAGTACAGTACAGTTTTGTTCCTCCCACTGATGCCAGTCACATCCAAGAGGCAGTCTTCTCAGCATCCAAATATATGCTGGGTCCGACTGTTGAAGGGTTTTCTTGACTGAGTTAGCTTCTTAGCTTGACGAGGATCGCACTGAAGGAGATTGCTTAATTTAATCCATGGGTCACGATAGTAAGGTTTTCGGGCTTGTGCAAAGAGCATTCGCTTTGTTAACGAGTTATTAGTACTCCAGTAAAGTATTGTTTATATTTTTTTTAAATTCTTTTAGTCTATAAAAATTCAAAATTCATTAAAAATGTTTTACATTGGGAACAAAGACAAATTTAGTAGTGGCACATGGTATTTAGTAGTGGCACATGGTATTTAGTAGTGGCACATGGTATTTAGTAGTGGCACATGGTATTTAGTAGTGGCACATGATGTTTAGTAGTGGCACATGGTGTTTAGTAGTGACACATGGTGTTTAGTAGTGACACATAGTATTTAGTAGTGGCACATGGTATTTAGTAGTGGCACATGGTATTTAGTAGTGGCACATGGTATTTAGTAGTGGCACATGATGTTTAGTAGTGGCACATGGTGTTTAGTAGTGACACATGGTGTTTAGTAGTGACACATGGTGTTTAGTAGTGGCACTTGGGAGCTTTTGATTGCACAACGACGGTAGGACGTAGAACGTAATGACAGAGTCACTAAAAGTCATCTGCGCATGCGAGAGTTCTCCTCGTCGCATAGATTCTAGGACAATTTGGCCAAATTATACATATGCACAGAACGTAGGATGTCCGGTAGAACAGTCATGCATGAGTGATCCCGTTCTAGCGCTGCGTCATCGAACAAATCAAAAGCTCTAAAATATTGGTATATGTTGTACTAAATACATTGCAACTTGAAAAAAAGTAAGGTGGCAATGGAGAAAAGGCAAGTGGGTGAGTTTTTTTTTTTGCCTACAGTAACATTTATTAAATACTGTAGTACATTTTTATTTGTGGTCTTTAACCAAAAGTGAATAACTGGTACTGTTGTATTGTAGTTCAACAACAAAACACAAATTCACATCTTTTTTAACCAAATATTTAAAGCCTATATAAATAATAATAAATGACTTTCCTGGAACAATTGAACTTGGTTGCTTTTTTACCTTGGGCTTCAATGAAGCATGAAAAACAGGCAAAAAACTTGTGAGTGAGATCAGAAAACTAGTTAGTGTGGTCCAATCATAGATCTTTGTGAGTCATTTCTTTTAGTAGGAGGTCATCAAGGGTACTAAAACTGATTTGTTTTCCTCTTGATAAACTCGCTGAAAATACTCAAAACGTCCAGAATTTGTATTTGTGCAAAATAAATGATAGGATTCACATTTTGTCGGTGAAATTTATGCATTAATTTGATGTTAAATGCTGAAGAAGAAAGTCTATATTTACTTTGGCTACTGAATGTGGATTTGTTGAGCATAGATTAGAATTTGACTTGGTAGATTTCCCGTGGATATTTCTTGAGCTGTTTATGGATTTTTTGTTGAATGAACACATGGATTTAGCAGAAAAGGAAATATTTCTTTACTTTTCTAACAAGAAAAATAAAAGGAATAGTAAATCTTACTGGGTAAGTCAAACCAGTTTGAAATGTACTGTACTATAAATGTTTAATCTACAGGTCTCCCTCCATTTAAAGACCTATATTTTGAGACCGGTTTTCATGGTCTTTAGCAGCTTTGGTCTTGGAAAATTATTTTATAAAAATTTAATATAGGCTTTCGTTTGGAACCGAGGAAAGGTTAATTGGAGGGAGAACCATAGTTCATTAATTTACTCAACAATGGAAAAAGTCTGGAAATTGATCCAGTAGAATACTGTACTTTAAGTATAATACTGTGTAATGAGATATGGACCAAAAGTCAAAATTCAGCAAGGAATTATTCACTTTTATTACTATAACACTATACGATATTCATTCAATACAGTAGTCAATGCATTATTCAAGCGAGTGCAATACACATTTATTTATTGGCAAAATGTTTGAATCTTTTATTAGTAGGTGAATCATAGTGTTTAAAATTACTGGTACCCTGACAAAGTTCATTTCCACTTGTTCTTGCAACTGATATTGATTCTTCGAAATGTCTTTACAGTGCTCAGGGGCCATGGATCATGTGATCGACTATGTGTATTGTCAGATGATGAAGGTGCTCAATGGCAGGGGATAGCTAGGCCTAGATATTGGGAACTGACACCCAATCTAGTTTACAAATTTTTACAAATTTACGAACACCCCTTGGTACCAAGGGGTATGTAAAATGCTTGTTTTACTGTATAGTAAAAAAAAAGGAAACTCTGGTACAAAATAAACATTTTTCATAAAGATTTTTTGGCTTGTAGGAATTTAAAGCTACTGTTATTGTAGGTTTATATGGGTTGGACAGACTTCCATTTATAAGTTAAAAGGAATGATATTAGTGGGCGAGGTTGACCTTTGTCCTTCTTGTGTCTGACTATATTTAAAAAAAAAACTAGCAGCATTCAAGGTTTATCATATTCCTCATTAATTAATGTAGACTACTCGAATGTAAGCTCACAGTTAATTAAAATTTGTAGCAGTAATTTCAGTAAATTCACCTAATCTCTTTCACTGTATTCTGTATATTTAGACTGCAGTAACACAGCTAACCAAACAATTTCATCATTGATCAAGTAATATGAAATTTGGTTTCTAAGACAAAGAATTGCCTTTCAAGAGGCTTCTTGCAGTATGATATAATTTTAAAACTATTTTTATTAATTCAAAATCAAAATTGTACTGATTCAAATTTTAAAATAACAGAAAGATAAATAATTATGTATCATTTATTGGCATGCAATAGCTGGCTGTCCTTGTAACCAACTGGCTACTTAATGCAATTAGCTATGTATTTGATTAATGTGCCATATGGTATTGACGACCCTATGTACTGTATAAGATTTGTTAGGGTACTGCTTTATAATATTGCAATGCATATGAACTTCCTTAAGGTGGATGTACCTATACTACCAGTGGTAAAGTATCTATATTTTTAAATCATTACCTAATTTGATCATTTGATAATAAGTGCCTTTTGTTTATTGTAGTATTCATTCTTATTTTACTCTTTTAGAGTTATTGTTCTGTAGTTCTTACTATGAAGGTAATATATACAGTATATATAATGTTAGTCCAATTACATGAAGGTATCTATATAGTACATTATTATTAACTTGATACTTTATGAACCATGATTAAGATGATGTGCACTTAGAATCGGAAACTACTAATAAAATACTATTGCAGGATGTCGCATAATCACCCATTTCAGTTTGAGGTCAGTAAAAGCATGGTAAAAGGTTGCTAGTCAGATATCACATCAGTAGCCATGTTCAGACACTCTTCTGTCCCCCTCCCCCCCCCCCCCCCGCACCCTCCTTCAGATGAGCATCCACACGATGCTTACCCAGGGCAAATTTGCTTACTTAATTTCACAGTAGTAGTTCAGTAGCTATGCCAATGTTTTTTAAGGGATAAATTGTATGCGCTGCCTTAGTTGTATCCATCATATCTTCGGTTCTTTAAATTTAATTAAGTGTGAAAAGCATGAAAACATTAAAATGCTGCTTTGTCACTAATTAGTAGGTAATTATTGTGGAATGATGTTCTGGAATGATGTGATTGTGAAGCTACAGTAATCACCTCTTTACAGCTGCTAGGAGTCGCAGAACACACCCATGCAATTTAGCACAATGATACTGCAACTTATGGTTATTCTGCTACATTTAATTTACCTTTAACTAACTTTCAGGGAAAAGGGGAAGTCATCTTAAGGTCACATTTTCTAGCGAACTCTGAAGTAAGTGCATCTACATAGTAAATACTCAACGAGTACTGTATCTTCACGGGCACTACCCTGGGCATGTGACAAGTAGATTACAACCACTTCCAAGCTACCCTTACCATACTGTACCATATTCACCCTTTGGTTACAGCACAGGTGGTCAAAGTGCGGCTCTGAGGACAGATTGCAGCCTGCGGACCGCACACGGCCCGACAGTGATTTAAAAATTAATTTTTTTAAAAACCTATGTGTGCGGCCCGCCAAACATTTTTGACTAGAAATCAACTTGTTTTTTACGGCCTGACACCGATCATCTGTAAAAAGTAATGTTAAAACCTAGAATAAAGTGGTATAAAAGCAGTGCATGAAAGTTTTTGGAAGCGCACTGTAAACATCAAAGTTTGGGTGCAGCCCTTGGTGTTAAGGTAAAAATTCACTTTGGGCCTCTAAGAGATCTTGATGCCCACCCCTGGGGTTACAGTTTTAACTAACTAAAATGCATGCTGTTGGGAGGATTGTCCACTTAGAGGTCTATTGTAAAAAAAATAGGTACCAACTGACTATGATTTCAAATGTCATGTCACTGAAACAACAAGTCTTTCATTTTGGCCGAATAATGAATTGGTTGTGTCCCTGTGTTTTCTTAATTTCTTCCTCGTTTGTTTATCAATCAGTCAACCAAGAAAATCACATTCACTATTTGATAGTTACAGTATTTGAAAATCTGTTTTTATAATCCAGGCAATGAAAACAATGCACTTATATGTTGTTATAGGCATGAAGGTATAATGCAGATCTGTGCTGTCGGATCCATTCCATTCTAGTTAATTAAATCTTCCATTCTTTGATATATTATAGTATACGTTCACACTTAGTAACTACTATTCTGAAGACCATGAAGGAAACACCTATACCATAGCTTTTCTCAACAAGTTGATAAAACTAACGTTAAAATGGATTCAGTTGGTAACGTTTGAAATCAGATACTGTAATAGATCTGCTATTATAATAGATTCAGATAGCATGGAATCCTATAGCAGAAATGTTGAAGAAAATGATAGTCAGTTACAGGCAAGTGTGCACCAGACTTAAATACCTTTATTCCTTCGATCCAACAGATATAGACAATGTCAATAGGATAGGATTAGTGATGTTCTATAGTACTGTAGAGGCTCGGTATTTACAGACAGGGCAGAGGTATGCACTTAACCTAGTGCCTATTTGATGTCTATGGATGCATTTACTATTATTTCAGTTAACTTTATTTATCTACAGAGGTCCAGATCAACAAAGAGTTGTTCTTTTCTGAGACTATTCACTTAAATTCAAATAAGCGTGGAGGAACATATTCTTCCATTTATAAGTAACTAATTAAACATTCTCTTTTTGTGTTCAAAAGCAAAAAATTCAGAGTATACTTTATGTCCATTTTTTATATTTAGAAATTGGTTTGGTAACCAAGCTCAATTATTATTGCTCCATTAGTGATTTGAAGTTCATTAAAAGGGTAAGATTACATCTTAAGTTGCACCTAGATGGTGTCAGAGACCTGTTCCCACTGTGAAACCAGTAATTTACTGATATCTATAAAGTTATATTATGATACCAAAGGAGGTAGTAGTACTGTCTAATTAAAGAGTGTCACTGAACTTGATGTGGGTATACAGTAGTTTCTTATTACCGACCCTGCATACAGTACCTAGCTAAAATTTGGACGTTTGTTTGTGTCAGGTAAGATGATTGGAGGTATACTGACGTATGTTGAGCTAAGTAAGTTATTAGCTTTCAGTCTGGAATTAAAATTAAAAATAAAACCTTATATATACATACACACACACATATATATCTGTCTCTTATACACATCTAGATGTGTATAAGAGACAGGTAATCACCTCTTTACAGCTGCTAGGAGTCGCAGAACACACCCATGCAATTTAGCACAATGATACTGCAACTTATGGTTATTCTGCTACATTTAATTTACCTTTAACTAACTTTCAGGGAAAAGGGGAAGTCATCTTAAGGTCACATTTTCTAGCGAACTCTGAAGTAAGTGCATCTACATAGTAAATACTCAACGAGTACTGTATCTTCACGGGCACTACCCTGGGCATGTGACAAGTAGATTACAACCACTTCCAAGCTACCCTTACCATACTGTACCATATTCACCCTTTGGTTACAGCACAGGTGGTCAAAGTGCGGCTCTGAGGACAGATTGCAGCCTGCGGACCGCACACGGCCCGACAGTGATTTAAAAATTAATTTTTTTAAAAACCTATGTGTGCGGCCCGCCAAACATTTTTGACTAGAAATCAACTTGTTTTTTACGGCCTGACACCGGTCGTCTGTAAAAAGTAGTGTTAAAACTGAGAATAAAATGGTATAAAAGCAGTGCATGAAGGTTTTTGGAAGC
>NW_022703183.1:430677-488903 GCF_011630105.1 Anneissia japonica | reverse complement strand
ACAATGGGTCGTGCTCATATTATTTGTTATATTTTTATTATTCATTATTTTCACTTGACTCGCATAAATAATTTTGTTCGAAGAACATTTTATGCAGTTGTACTTCGCAGCACCTCACTTGCAATTTGCAATTTCTAGTTTGTAATATTATACTGTAAACATTGAGCCAAAAAATATTTTTCTACTGAAAAGGGAATACATTAATTAATAATAATAATAATATTAATAATTTAATAATAATCAATGAAATCATAAAGTATTTTTTTAAATACATTTTTTATAGCATTATCAGCATTACAGTACTTTAGTTTAACGATATCAAAGAGAGATAATACTTCCTGTATCTCTTAGGAAACTGTTACTATGAGTTTGATTAATCTCTCAAAACCTATTAAAATTCCAAATAACTTTAAAGAAGGAAGTGTTTTGAATTTCTTATTTATAGATGTGTGTGACTACAGTATATTAATGAGTAAGATACAGTACATAATTAATGAATATAATTAAAATTAATGAATGTAATTAAAATTAATGAATAGGAAAAGGAATAACCTATATCCCAAAGTAGATTTTGACCTTATTTTATGTTCTTTGCCATTGTACATTAATATATAATCACCTAAGCTTCCAGAATGTTCTTCTTAAAGGTGTTTTAATTGTTACTTTAAGGACACTATTATGATGGTGATCTCTATCGTGATGATGATAAATCATGGCGGTGGATCCAGGAATTAGAAATAGAGGGAGCCCAGGGAGGGTATAGATATTGTAGAGATTGTAGACCACTGTGGTTGGGGCTGAGGAACAATGATTATGGTACCTCTAGATGGCCAGAAATGGCACTCTCAGACTTAAATTTGAATATAATTTTATTTTTCTTTCTACTTTTTGTTATAATTTTGAAAAATACTGGGGGGGGGGGGTGCAGGTCGACTTTTCGTAAACGCAAAACCACCACTGACTCACTAAAAATTTGAGTACTTTAAGACTTGATTTATTTTACATACGCTAGCTTTCGAGCACAAATTTTTACATGATGATGTGTATCTTATGAATGCAGTAAGATGAGTCAGTGTTCGAAATCAATATTGCTCTTTCATTGCTGACTCAGTCACTTTATCATTATCAGTTGTACAGTCAGAATCATCTTGTGTGCTTGATGTCATATGGTATACTGTATTCAATATTGACATCATCGTGAATGTATGATTAGTATCATCAGCATCATGACAAGTCACCATATCTACCTATCTATCTACTATCAGTTTTACCTATTTCCAACGGGTTCATGGCATTGAGTGGCAAATTCAATGTAAACAAATGTGTCCCACTCTGATTTACTGTATGCAGTTACCAAAATAATTTGAACAAAAAAACCCAAAGTACTATTCCCTTAACTAAACCTCCTTAAAATAGCATTAATATTATTATTATAATGATGCTAATGATGATGCTGCTCTCATCGTTAATGTTGATGATAATAATAATAATAATAATAATATTTATTCGGCATTCAAGATACATCTTGAATAGGCAATTAGCCTGAACAAATAATTCTGTACTCTTTTCTTTTAATTTAACCAACATAAATATATATAAAATTATCATTGTTAGTATCATCATTATTCGCAGCATTTTGTTCAGCATCATTATAATGATTACTGTATATAATTATTCAACATCTTCATTATTTATCATGCTCTACATCATTTATCATTATCACACTCCATCTCATCAACATCATTATCATCCTTATATAGCATCATTTTCATACTCATCATCTTCAGTCTATTGTCTTCGTCGTCATCATCATCCTTGTCATGATATGCTTTCCATTACAGTATCTTCCTTTTCCACCATCAGTAACATCAGCATCACCATTTTCATCATTATCATTACCACCAATGTACATCGTTAGTTTCTATTTTTATCTCAGGAACAATGTTTAAATCATTAATTCTAAATATTGATTAATATTTAGAGAGGTAAAGCTGAAGTTTTCATGATTATTGCCTCACAGATGTCATTGCAGTTGAGAGTGTCCAACACTTTATAAGCTATTTCTGTAAATCATATGAATTGTGTTGAAAGATAAAATGGACAGAGAGCAAAAATAGCTGGACAGTTAGCCATCAGGGAAAATATTAAAAGAAAATCATTAAATTTGATTTCATAATTGCCAATTGACTTGATTTATTCTTTAAATATCAATACTAATAATTACAGTTCTGGAGCTCCTGGGAGTGTATCCAGATTAATAAAATCCAACACAAAATCTGTTGCTGCTTTCTTGATTTAAATGATAATGTTTCAATTTTTATTTATAAATTCAAAGTAGTGTATTCAGTAAATAATTCAGATAGGGCATAAGTTGATGCTGCAATAATTACTTTTATTCTTTTTATATATGTATTATTACAGTTTATATAGTTATTATAGATAATTTTCTGCAAGAAATACAACAATTTATGTTGGAAGCCTTTTGGCTTTATTTCCTCAGTACGGTCTTTGATTTTTGTTGTTATTTCATTTTGGTTTTTGTGGTAATGTGGCCCATTTTGTACTGGGTTCTTAAAGAATCCTTAATTATTTTTTGCAGAATCCTTAATTATTTTTTTTTAATAAAAAATTGTATTAATTGAATTAATTTTTGTGTATTGGCAAAATCAGATGTTATTTGTAATTTAAATATGAAGCTAATTAAGGATTTAAGGGAAGCATGGGACTGAGGTGGGTAAACCATGTATCTACTGTAAAACCCCCTCGCTAAACCCCTTCTATTTCAAATTCCTGGATCCGCCACTGTATATTTTTTAACCAGAGCAAGATAGCTGTACATCGTTCTAAATTAAATGAATGCAAAATAGTAGGGTACTGTATGTTGATGTGGTATTTGTAGGCCATGCTGTACAATATACAGGGATAGAGATGTTAATGTTGATCTTTATATCTTTCTAGGCTAAATCAGATGATCAGTTAGCATCTGAGAAGGCTGTGATTGATGCAGAGAAGGTATGGCTACTACACAGAGGAGGATTCAGTGCTGCCAAGCTTCTCCAGTCCGATGGCAACGAGCCAGTCGAAGGACGTGTCAAAATCAAATTGGAACACAGTGGAGACATCATTGAAGTAGACGATGATGATATTGAGAAGGTATAGTAATTAATGTAACATTAATTATTATATTAATTATTTTTAGGTACATTAATGTACTGTAATATTAAAATAGAATTTTATATAAACATTGCTATACTGTATCTAAAATTAACTGTACTTGTACACAGCTAAATTAATATTTTGATAAGAAATTATATCTGTGTAGCTTCATTCCGCCCGAAGGGTAAATGGATACTCCAACAATATACTGGAATACTGAGGATGGATGCACATTTTACATGATTAATTGGACTAAACTTCCAGAAAGAGTAATTGGACTGGAATTTACAAACATGGAGTTCAAAATTCAGAGTTCAGAATTAACTTTACACATAGTCTCTGAGTGCCGGAGGTTCTGGAAACTTAATTGTTGCTACCGTCATACTTGCCAAAAACGATATCTTTTTGGAGTGACAATTTGTAATATTGAATGTACATAAAATGACTCACCCAAAATGCAAAGTAGTCCCATGACAGAAGTCATGACAAAAACGCAGGCCAATGAAACTAAAAAAAAATTATCAGGCCCGTATCCAGGGGGGTTTTATGGTTCGGTAGAACTTCCCTTTTCTAGCAAACCCCCCTCTTTTCTGGCGAAACCCCCTCTGTAAATTTCCCAAATATTAGTCCTCCAACCCAACTAATGCACTACAGACCCACCCAGACACAGACATTTTCAAACATACTGTATCTGCATTTATAGCATTATTTAGACCCATAATGCACAAAAATCCTCTTGCTTTGGTGGTTTCGCCGACCCCATCGGGGCTTCGACTGTGGAACTCATGCCCAGAAACCCCCCCCCCCCCCCTTGGAAGAACCTGGCTATGGGCCTGTGTATCTTATTGATTCCATACTGAATATCGTTTCAACATAAACTTAACAAATGAACTATTTCCTGTTCTAGGCCAACCCTCCGCAGTTTGATCGTGCCGAGGACCTGGGACTTCTACCGTATCTCAATGAATCTGGTGTGTTGCATACCTTGCGCCAACGCTACGCAAGCAATCTTATCCATACAATAAATATTTATATTCCCATCTCCCCCCCCCCCCCATCCCTTGGGGAAATATTGAACTGAGAAGAAAAATAATAATCAACAAATGTTAATACAGGTAATACTGAATTTTATGATATAATGTAGAAAAATTTCCGAGATTAGCCCAGTCTTTGGTTCGAATCCAGGAAAAATACATTTTTTCTTTCTTATTACTTACAAGCAACTACACTCTCTTTTTAATCACATCACAACACATCTTGTAAATGGTGACTGTATTGCTTGTGAACTAAATATACTTAGTATACAAATTCATTTATAAAAGAAATTCCTCATAAAGACTCATTAAATGAAACTTGGTTATTAGAGCATATCATTCATCCGATATAATTGGCTCAGGTTCTTTCTGTTGGGTGTGAAGTTAATAAATAAATAACAAATATGTATCCTGTAATATTCCTTAATCCCCTCACGTAAAGTGTGTCTTTCATGCTCTAAGTTTTCTATGCTCTGTCCATACTTATCAAATTATATGTGACAAAATCCTGTGATTTGCCCATATTAAGGCATGATGATGTGAGGGAGCAACTTAGCTCATTCAGCTAAACTGCTGTTAGCCACTGGGTGTGTGCTGAACCGTGGTGATCTCTCAGTCTGCGGTTCAATTCCCATAGCTGCTGTCAGTGAAATGCAAGTTACTGTACGATAGCACACCATCTTTCGGATGAGACTTTTTGGTCCATGCGCACCTTACTGTAATGCCGGGCACTTACTGCATGGCATGGCGAATCCAACTGCGCTCCCTGCAAGCAATAGACGACGCAGCGCCATCTGCTGATTGTCGGTGGCAGTCTGCAAGGATCGTCATTAAAAGTGATCCGTTGCGGGCACGTCGTCGCGTTACGTTCTTCATAGAATCACGTCGGCCGATGACTGTCGTGCGCAGTGTGTGCCCGGCTTTAAGAACGCAATACACTCTTGGGAAAAGAGTAGGGAATTGTCTCCCGGTATTTTCCCAATTTCCACCAGAAGGACCCCACTGGAAATAATTCTTCAGACTTTCATGGGTTATTCTTGGTGTTTACCCCAAATAAATCCATCCATCACACCTAGCTTTCACATCAAATTTTGTTATTTTACCTTTTGAATTGCATCAATTTAAAAAATGTCATGCCTTCATTGAATAAAGGCTAAAAAAATCCTGCTTTGTTTTGCAAAACCTTGACCGAACCAAAATCTAGGATCAATGCTTTTTTTTAGGTCAAAATATATGTTATTCTTAACCAAAGATCTCAAAACGAAACCTTCCTCAACTACTCAGGAGCCAACAAGAGAATCAACAAAATACGATATTCAATGTTTCACAAAATACCATCTAATAACAACACTTCACCATCAGCAACTTCAGAGAGTTAAATAAAATAAATTTCAGAGTTGAATTGAACACGAGGTGTTATCGTCATCACCTTCGATTCAACTCTAATATGTCACATTAGTTTTATACTTTGATTGCCATGTGATGTGACAGAGTTAGATACTAATTCTACGTTATTATTTTATATTGATTTTATTTGGCAAATATGATGGGGAAAAAAAACCATTACATTTTCACTTTTAAAGAGATTGAAATGTGTAGATATTAATAGAAAAAGACATAGGCCTATCTATTGTTGATGATATTGAGTGCACAGATTTTATATTTCAAACATCAGTCCAAGCTATAATTGTAATAGAAACATTGATTTTAGGATTATAGAATTACAACCAAGAAATGCTACATTTTGTAGTTACATCAATTTTGTCTGGATATATCCTTCCAATACTGTATGCACTCATTTTAAACAATTGTCAATGCTCATTAAACACTGGATATAAATATTGAAAGTGAGCACTTCCTACTTAAGATGTTTTTCAAAGATTGTTGAAGGACTTCTCAAGTCCATTTTATTATTTTCTCCACTTGCTCTGACCTATTGCCCATTTAAGGTGACCTTGTATTGAGGTTCGGTGTTATTAGACCATGGAGGTATAGACTGAGGCGAAAAAAAAATCCCAAAAATGTTTTAGCTACTGTACTGTTCAGTAGGCCTACAAATAAACATTCTCCTTTCCCCAGGTCAATGGGAAAATGACATAAAGGGAGCTTTTTGACTGCCAAAACATTTTTCTTAATATTGATAACTAACATTGTGGCCATACATCCTCCTTGTTTCCTTTCCCCTTTTCTTGTTTTTGAACATTTGATCCTGGGTGTAATCAATGAAAATAAGCTGATGAAATGTGAGGTTATTTCTAAAGAAGTTCCAACAAGAATATCCAGTTGATTGATGAATGGGGTATACTGTAGGTTTATGAGAGTGGGATTGTTTACTATAAAAAAGATATTAAACTGAAGCACTTAGAGTTTAACTATGGCTTGATGATTAACATGTTGGAATCTAACTCATACTGAACTACCAAATATTTATTCTTGTTTCAATCATTTAAAAGTATAACAACAATAAATAATATCTATAATAAAAACCATAATAATAAGACCAGGTATCACAATATCTCAAGCTTGAATAAAATGTATCAAATTCCTCATTTTGATATATTTCTTTTTTTAATGCATTTATTGAACTACAGAAAGTACTTGGTGTAAGTAGCATACCCTTCATTAATTTTTTGAATACAACAAAAAACAAACTACATATTTCATCTAATTTTTTAATTTTATGAACTTCATTCACACATTATAATAAATTACCATTTCATTTTAGGTACATTTTTATCTGATGGCATTAACATTTGATAATCAAATCTGAAATCTACTAATAGAATTATTAATATTTTACAGTATAATTTGTGTGCTGTACTTGACTCTCTTGTATAGTAAATTGTATCATGACATAATCTATTATTTAATGACAATACCATCTTGGCTGTTTCTTTGTGTGTGCAGTAGACTTGCATTAACATAAATATTTCCTTTGTGACACACTGTTCCTTCTTATAGGAACATTAGTAACAGATGCACCTCACTCATCTAACCAATCAAATTAAATATAGTTGTATGTTAAATTTATAAATTACTTCAAAGATGTGTTTTTTTAAATTCACAAATTTCTATGCTCAAAATGATACTTTTATGTCAATTCAAGGAAGGTTATTTAAAAGTTGATTTTAATGGTTTTTTGATATTTTCGGTGGATAGTCAATCCTTAAAGCAGTATATTGAATATTGCAGTATTGTTAGCATTCATAATTTACTATGTGTATACATAATACATGTGTGTATAATGCATGTACAGTATCAAATAAAGCTCGAATAAGGTATAAATTTGCCAGATTTTCTTAATGTAGTTGATGTCGTCAATGACGACATGCTACATTGGCCTTCATCAGGTGTTACATAATAAACTGTATGAAGCTATAAAATTGTATAGTGTCATGTTATATATCACTGATTTTTAATAAACATTTCAAGCTAAGACTAACATTAACCTGAATACTTGATCCCTTGAGCAGCTAGCTCAGTAAGCTTGCTAAACTGGTGGTAGCCATTGTGTGTGCGCTGAACAGTGGAGATCTCTAGGTCCCCTGTTCAATTCCCAACTCTGTTTTCCTTGTGTTGTACAGCTAGAGGGCTAAAATACAAGTTACGATAATGCACCGCCTTTCAGATAAGACATTTAAGCAATTGATTCCATGTGTAATATGGTGCATGTGCGCGTTTCTTTGGAAGAGTAGGGGATTACATCCCGGTGTACTGCCCAATTCACCACTAGGATGACCCCACTGGAAACAAGTCTGATCTTGGTGTGATTCACACCGAAATATTCCTATCCATATCCCTGTTCATGCAACGTGCTGCCTCATTGGTTTAGTTGGTAAAACTATCAATCCATTATTCTCATGGGACAAATTTTCATACGAGGCTATTATCACTCCCACTTATAATTTTGTAGCGATATTTAACAATTGATAAATAGTATTTGGTAGTTGTCAAGCATTTCATATGTTTTGATGCTTTGATTTACAGTTGGCCCACACAAATAGATAATAATTATAATTATATGGTTATATATTATTTCATAATTTTTAATTTTAAAACAAAATGTTTTGATTGTCATTAATTATAATTAGATTTAACCTGGTATTTATATTATTATTATGATTGATATCTTAATTTTTAATTGTTTTTTTTGTTCTTATAAATTTGTTTCCATATTTCATAAAATGTTCATTTGGTTGCAAGATATATTTTGATTTTCGTATTGTCTGAGTTTCAACAAACTTTTAATGATTTTGCACTTTAATATTCTCTTACTTTCACATTCTAATGTTTATTGCATTTATATCCATTGTGTTTTACTTTCAGTTGTATTATTTATTAACTTGCTATTAATAATTTTTGTAATTATTGATAGTTGTCTTCCTCTTACAGTAGATCTCAGGCTTCAATCTTCTTTTATACTGTAGTACATGGTAAAGTTCCTTCATTGTCATCAATTTACCTTGAGGGCAGTATAACAAGCATCACAACTAAATGGAAATTGTGATCAATTCTAAATGACAGTGAATTGATTTACAGTAACTGCAAATCTATATTTAACTTGTATTTATTGTTGTTATGTAATTGATGTTACAGGTTCTGCAGATGTTTAAAGGTTGCAAGGCAGAGGATATGCCTCCACATATTTATGCCACAGCACAGACAGCCTACAAGAATCTACTTACCTCACGAATGGACCAGTCCATTATTTTTCTGGGGCAAAGTGGTAGCGGAAAGTCAACAAGTGCTAAACATGTAATCAGTTATTTGACTAATGCTGCTGGTTCAGTAAATAATTTTGTCACAGGTAATAAAATGTAATACAATCAAACATGATATACAGTATATAAAGTTTTCATTTTGTGTTTGTTTTATAACAAATAAGGGATGCAAGAAGGGGTTTCCATAATTTTTTACATTTTCAAAAGCATAAAAGGGGAAGGGACCTCCCACTCCCTTCCCCTAGAAAGAGCACTCAATGAAATGTTGATACCATATGTGTCCTTTTCAGATCATCAATATATGTTTTCATAAGAATACTTAATATACCTACACTTTCAAATCACTCCCCCCCCCCCCACTTTTAAATCACTCCCCCCCCCCCCCACTTTTGTGGCAGCCTGTGCTCTAATTGGCCAAAAATTAATTTTGTTTTTATTCGAAATCAACATTATTGGCGGCAGCAGGTTCGGTAAACAAGGTATAAAAAAATGTCTCACCTAAAACATACTGTATGTTTGGTACTCTTTTTAAAATTTTCATAATTATGGATGACCTCTAAATATTTATGTAATTAGTATTAGTTTTTTGAATGCTTATTTGATTTTTTTTTTTTATTAGCTGAGAAGATGCATGCTGTTTCGACATTATTAGAGGCATTTGGTAATGCACGGACCATTCAGAATTCCAATGCCACTCGCTTTGCCCAGGTCACTTCTCTGGATTACGACTACTCTGGTCAGATTGCTGCTGGATCAGTCCAGGTACTGTCACTTTAATTCTGCAATAAAAATGCTATCAAACCAAAGACTTTGTTATATAGTGTATCTTTCACTCACATAAAAGTTTGACAAAAATTTCTAGTGCCTACTTTTATTTTAAAATATTGATTGTCTTCATTCTCTGATGGTCGTTGAAAACGGATCATCCTGATCCCACTATCATATGATTGGACAACTCACACCTGATTTTTGTTTGTCAAACCATGGAGGATGGTTAGACTCAAAAGTGTATGTTCAGACTTGGTCAGAGCATGTAAAGATGGGCACTCGCTGCGCCTGACACAATTCAATGAAGAACGCCACAAGACAACTGATTGTTTTTAATGACGATCCATTCAGACTGCCACCGAAAATCAGATTCCGTTGCGTCTTCTAGCGCTGACATGGAGATGAGTTGGATTCGTTTTACGACCATTGTATGACGCAGAGATTGCGTAGTTTAATACCTGTTTCGTATCTGTCAACTTCATCAGAAAAACTCTGAACAAACTTGTCTATTGAGTCTGACAAACTAATTACACTGCAGTATTGAGTGCAATGCGTTTACTATTGGTGATTGTTGGTTCAGGATTTTGGAGTTGCTTTGGATTTTTAACGAAACAATGCATCATATTAATCTACTCAGTGGCAAGAACACAAAGTGTTCTTTGCCTTCATTCAGCATCTTGTATATTTCAACAAGGAAATTTATTTAATGTCAAAACTTGAACCTATGTGTTTTTTTCCTTTCATCATCAATCAAAAAAGAGCAAATTTTGCCAAAGAATGTCAGAATGCTTTCTCTTACCCATCTCCCAGCAATTCACCTTTTCACCCCAGCACAGTTTCTATTTCCCATTCGACAGTCATCAATTATACTTATAAAGTCTTTGTTTTTGAAACAATATCTAACGATCTTCCTGTGAAATTATGGTTTGTTTAAAGATACATATGTTTTATTTTTTGGAAGATTAGAAAAAAATATATAAATCTTACTTAATGAACAATATTGAGATCTTTAATTGTCATTTCTGTCTGGGGTGTACACACATTCTAACTTATAAAACCTGACCAATGAGCTTTTTAGAGTCATTATGTTTAAAACAGCAACAAGATTGAAACTAATTATAAGATTTTACTGCATGAACCTGGTCCCTGGATCCATACTATACCGTAACAGGCATATGGGAATGTGCAACTTACCTCTGCTCCCTAAGGTGCAAAAAATTGAAGTAGGCCTAGAGCTTATATAAATCATCCTGATATAGTTTTTTTTTTTATAGTAAAGTTTATGCACTTTATTTTTATGCATTTTAAGTTTTTCTTATATACTGTATTTATATCTCATATGAAAGAATTAGATTAATATATTTTCTTCATAGATTCTGATGCTAGAGAAGTATCGTGTGGTTAGAAGACCAGACGATGAACCAACATTTAATGTATTCTACCACTTATTGGCAGGAGCTGACACAGTCTTAAAGTGAGTACATGATATATCATTTGTTTTTCCCCTTTTTCCCAATGTAACATGGATGCTAGTGATGAATCATGTTTGTCAAGATTAAGTGTCATTTGAGTAGAGTACTTGAACCAGGCTCCTTAAAAGTGAAGAGAACAATTTTTTCAATGACACTCCTAAATCGAAAAAGTACTTCAATGACGTGTATTTAGAGTTTAACATTTTGGCAATTTCCTTATGTTCTCTGGAATGGGAAACGTTATTTAAAATTGATAACTAATAATTATTTACCGATAACTTTCATTTACTTTTATTTACCGATTCATTCAGTCATTTATCTGAAATTTCCAATGCCAACTGCTAACAATAAAAAGAGAAAGAAAAACTTTTTTTTCCAATTAATGGACATATAAAACTGTTCCTATTCTTTTACATTGACTCTTAAATTACCTGGAATTTATTTTTTGTTCAAAGTTGATAACTATTTGATTCTTTAAAAAGTGAGCAGTTGTAATTGAATTGTTTAGGTTTCCCAGATTTCACCATATATGGTATGTCCTACAACCTTTATATTTATTTTTTAATGATCATTTTTATTCCTGAACATGACCCAATAAAGGTTGAAACATTGAATCTGGAAATTATTTTTCGTTCAAAGTTGATAACTATTTGATTCTTTAAAAAGTGAGCAGTTGTAATTGAATTGTTTAGGTTTCCCAGATTTCACCATATATGGTATGTCCTACAACCTTTATATTTATTTTTTAATGGTCATTTTTATTCCTGAACATGACCCAATAAAGGTTGAAACATTGAATCATTGCTCCCTTACTTTTTAACATTTTTGCATTTTCACTGTAAACATAACCAGTTATTATCTGTATAACTTTTTCAGAAGGATTAATACATTTTGATTCTTATTTCTGTACTTCTATAGAAAAGAACTACATCTCAACCAGCTGTTTGACCAAAACTACTTCATTAATTATAAGGTGAGTATGAACAGGTAGCAGTGCTAGTTGGGCCCAGGAAACTTGACCGTCAGACAAGCCGAGCCCTAACACTGGCCAGAACTAATCAGTAATAGAAAATTGTTTTTGGTGTTTTTTTGGCATAATACATTGTATTATGTTAAATATTTCCCCCCTTTTTTTCCCCCCTGTTTTTGGCTGCCATTGAGCCTGGCCCCCCTGGACCCCACCATGGTTTCATACCTAGTCCGTGCTGGTGTACGTCAAAAATTATCACAGCCCACTGTCTCCTAGATCCACACCTAAAAAAACATGCATAAAAAGTTATATTGAAAGCAACTGGAATCAATCCTGTCATGCAATGTGAAGTTGTGCCACCAGTCACGCAGCCAATTTAAAAGGATGTGAAATTCTAGAAACTTACATCATCAGAGTGCAGTTTAAACGTCATGTTAATGGGTTTACTTCCCAGGTCTCAAATTATGTGGTTAGAACTTGTATTGTTATCCTAATCAGAGGCAATGAATAATGTTATAAAAATAAACACAAATCACATTAACAGCGTTAATTGAAAAAGATTATATTTGTTGTGTCAATCATGTGATTGGAATGTGTGATGTTGTGCGGTAATGTGATATTCATCATGTGACGTGATTATAGGATTACAGTATTTGACTCTTGATGTGTGATTATCGGTAAACTCATGGTTTCTGATGATATTTTCCAAGACGGGAAACCATAATAAGTTGTTTTTATGCACAGATCATAATTCTGTTAATTATAATCTGAAATTAAAAATGCATTAATAAAAACAGAAGTATTATTTTAAGTATTTATTCTATATTCTATTATTATAATTTATGATAAATATCTGTTTAATTTTCAAGGTAGTAAATTTTTAATTAGTAATTTTTATGCACAGCAAATAATTTATAAAAATTGTCAGCAAAATTTGACATGTGTATAAAAACTTAAGTATTATTGTATTATATCTATTGTTATTATTTTTTAATTTAATTTAATTTAGTTAGTTATTCAAAAATATTTTATGAGGATGACCCACTTTGCAGATCTTGTCTTGAAAATTAAATGACTGTCATTACAACAAAGACAATTTTGTAAAAAAATATTATATCAAATGAATATTACTATTATTATCATTTTTGTCATTTTTATTATTAATTATAATTAAAAATAATTTAAAAAAATATATATATTTTATACTTCATTCTGTATAGAGTATGACAGTGTTATGTCACTATACCATGTGATACTACTCCGTTGCTATTGTTGCAAAATGAGTTCAACCGGATGCCATTTTCCACACTAACAAACCATTGATCCCAATTTCAAACATAATTATTAAGATGTTGTATCTTTTTCTTTGTAAATTTTAATTGATGATTAAAATGTGTGTTTGATAACCAATATAATGCAAGCTTTTGTGTTTTTAGTACATTTTGATGGCAAAATATTAGATTTTAAAATGTATATTCCAGAAAGCCTATGAAGTCATTCAGGCATAATGAACAGTAACCAACGTCTGGTTGGCAACAGAGGGCGCTACCTAGCGTTGTGACGACACGACTGTAGTACTCTATAAGTATACTGTATTTTTGAATGTTATTATTCTGACAATTCAGTTTACAGATAAACAAGCAGCTTTGAATGGTTGGAACAAAGTACAAACTGCTTGCCAAATTCTAGGCTTCACACCTGATGAATGCAGAGCTCTGTGGAGTGTTGTTGCAGCCATCATACATCTCGGAGCAGCTGGAGCAATGAAAGGTAGTACAATCATAATCTTTTTGTTCTCATCCTCACAAATATCATCAACGGTTTGGGTCAGCAAATGTTATCAATTCTCCATCCGGTTTTTGAGGACCTGATTTTTGCTCTCCATTCTGTTGTTAACTTCGTCCACCGATTGTCAGTGGTTCTGGCAAGGTACCCTTTTCCATTTCTTGATTTTAACTTGTTGAATTTCCTCCTGAAATTCATTCTCTTCATTATCATAATTTTTGTTATTATCACCATCATCTTTGCCACTGATGTCATCATCATCATACATATTGTTTCTTAGACACTAATTTTATTTACTGATCTCTAAATCATCATCATCATCATCACTTTCATATTTATTACTGCCGTTTGCATCATCAGTATCATACACATGATCATCCACATCATCACTATCATCATCACCATTCCTAATATCACCATCTCTGTTATTTTCTAAATTTTTGCTTAGCACAATGATGCTGTTAGTTATGGGTATTCTCCTACCTTCCTGTTTATCCTTCTGCTGTCATCAAAATTGTTGTCTTTTCTCTGTGCTGGTGCACATAATCATCATCTTAATATATTATTGAAACCTGTGAAATCATATAATCATTATTTGTCATACATCACTATACAGTACTTATTTTCATTATCAATTTCCATCACACTTATATGCAAAAAACATATTCCAAAAACCCTGCTCCAGTGTCATCAATGTTATTAATTATTCACCTATGACCTTCAGGTGCAGGAAGTGCCCGTTCACAGTTCTCTAGGCCAGCTGAAGCCCAAAAGGCAGCCAGTGTCCTCGGAACATCTCTGGAGGAGCTAGCAAGGAACACCTTCAACCCAAAGTTGGGAGGAACCCCAACCAGAAGCCCATTAGCTAGGAATCTTACAGAAGGCAGGGAGTCACCATCTGGAGATAGCAGCAATTCAACAGCAGTGGAGGCCCTCCAAGGAATGGCTGTTGGGCTTTACCAAGAATGTGTCAATGCGCTTGTGTCTATGATCAACAAGTGAGTATGATAAAAGTTTATAGAACGCAATTCCTATCTCAAACAAGTACTACCAAAAACTAGAGGACGTCCTTCAAAAGAACGTAAAAGGTGTTCGTAAATAGGGCTTCCCCTATCTTTTGGTAGTACTTTTTTAAACATTTCATTGCGTGCATACAAAATCAGGGCAGTCAGAACTCTTGCAATTCTAAAATCTTTGGTATGATGCAATTCTGAAATTAAATAACCATATATAGGATATAAGCTATTAAAGCTTTATTATCTTTGATAAAATCTAGAAAACCCTTAATAATTGAATTAAAACATACTGTATTATCACATGAAAACATAAAAGCTTGTCGACTCTTAACGAGTCACATGTTCTTAAGTTGTTTATCTGCCAACTTACATTTCTTTATTATAATAGAGAAGTGGTATTGTTTATACATCTGGTTTTTGGCAAAAAAGGCTATTTTTTGTTGTACCTTTGAATGAAAAGTTATTAAATTTAAATAAACAAAGAAAACATTTTAAACTTTGCCCAGAATGTGAAAACTACAAACTTCATACAAACTCATACTTCATTCCTACACATTTTGTTTCTTGGACCCTAATTTTTTTTAATGATCTCTAAATTTTTAGCATTTTTTGAAATAAATAATTTGACTATTTTTGTAATAAAATGCATTTTTTAACTACTTAGGAAATTATCAAGTACATATCGCACTGTAGCTTCCATACTGGTGTTGGACTCATCTGGGTTCCAAAACCCTGCATCGATGGGTCGCAGTGAAGGAGCAAGTTTTCAGGATTTGTTCAGCAACTATGCTCAGGAGCGTCTACAGCTACTCTTCCATGAATCAACATTCACCTCTCAACATGATAGATATGCTCAGGTATGTGAAATTATTTTATTAATTTTGGCACAGCGGTAGGGCTTCAGGTTTGTGATCAAGAAGTTGTGAGTTCATGTCCGATGCTGATCATGTTGCCATTTTTTTGCATTCTTCAGGAAAACATCGACTTAGGGTTTGATGAGCAAGAATCGACTCCAGCAGCAATGGTTCAATTGATAGACAGACAACAAGTTGTAAGTTACCAATGGTTTCTCCTCTTCTTCCTCCTTTTCTTTATCCTCCAATTCTCCTCAGCTGTCTCTTCCATCTCTTCTTTTTCTTTTTTTCCTATTCTTCCTTCTCTCCCACTTTTTCTCACGATTTATCTTTGATAACGAAGAGTAGTAGAGTGAGTTATTATAACCTCTCTCTTCTGTTAGATTCGTACTTCGGCTCAAGATGGAGGCGATCCTAAAGGGTTGCTATGGCTACTAGATGAGGAGTCAATGTACCCCAGTGCTTCAGATGATTCCTTCAGTGACGTTATCAATTTAAACTACGATGAAGAATCAAAAAAATGTAAGTTGTATATTGTTCAATGTACAGTATATCACATTTTTCCATAGGCCACATAGTTTATTCTTTTATTTTTTTAATATATATAATCTCCTTTGCTGAATATTTCCTTATAAGCAATTAGAATAGTTGAGTGTCACACACTAGTGGAAATCGTTATACAAAGGTTAGATTAATTTATTTTAAAAATTCTGCATGCGTGCGTAGCAGTACTAGGTGTAAAATAATAATAATAATGATAATAATAATAGTAAGTAACACTAACACTAATAACACTAGCCTAGAATTTTTTGAAGTGTGTGATATGGCGAAGTTCAATTGGCCATTTGCACACAAACCGAAAAAAAAATATAGCACTAATGAAAAATTAGTTTACAGTTGGGGATAGGAAAATGAGTTACATTGGTGTTGTCACAATTGACTTATAATTTGTATTATCTTATGTTTCTTAGTGGATGGGCTTATTCGCACAGGCAGTGAAAGGTACACATTTGTGCTTAACCACTTACTTGGTAGTATTTCAGTGCAGTATAACTTTAAGAATTGGATCAAGTCCAATCGAGAAAATCCCTCAGCCAAGATGGCTACTTCACTCCTACAAGACTCTCAAAAGTAAGTAAACTCAAGTTGAGGGAATAAGGTTTGCTGGGTTGATTTTGAACTTCAACTATCTTTGCAATATGGTGACTTGAATCTGTAGATGGTTTTCGTGAATGGGGGTAGGGTGCTAAATATCCATTCTCTTGATAAATTCTTTGTAGATATTAAAACAAATTTCTTTGACCAGAAGTTCTATGTTGGTCTCTTCAAACCATAATATTATTAGTTCTAATATTTTTTTTTAATCTTAAAGAATTATAATATGAATAATAGTTGGCTGTGAGTCATATTACCTCATGTAATTCCTTAGTGTTTGATAAGTTAATTTAATACTTTTCTTGTAATTAACCATAATACCTTCTGTATATTGTCACATTCATTGTAGAAAAAACATCAGTAGCCTTTTTATAGGCATGTCGGGATCACTTCCTGCAACAATGATGGGTTCTGTTGCAGGCATAGAAGGTGCTTCATCCCTTCGCCGGGCCTCAAGTATACGCCGAGCCTGGACGAGTGGTACTGCCGCCATCAAGAGGAAATCAGTATGTCTTCAAGTCAAGTTCCAAGCGGTAAGGTACTCTTGAATTGCTAGATGGCTTATTTTGGATTGCTACTTTGTATAGAAACAACATGTCTTATTTTGTAAAAGTATGCTGTCTTTGTAGGTTGTAAACTCAATCCATGCTCATTTAACACTAAATGTGATAAAAAATGCATAAAATGCTGAGACAAATATACTATTACAAGTCTCCCTCCAATTAAAGACCACCTTTTGGACTGGGGTTTTCGTAGTCAGGTTTGGTCTCTCATTAGAATAATAAAGATAAAGAAACTTGTTAATTTGTGGCCACAGAATAATGGTCTTTAATTGGAGGTGGTCCTTAATTTGAGGGGTCTTTTAAAAGAAGGAATGAAATAAAGACCTGTTGATTATGTTGCACTGTACAACATGACCTTAAGTTCAATTGAGCCAGCTTTGTATGACCCAGCCTGATGTGGGCTCATCCCATTGTAGAATATTAATCATGCTTAGTAGTTCTCAAATGACTAAAAGACTGTCCCTGATGCAGTCTTACGGCAACCCATCGCGTCTGCGAATCATCCAACATACCAATAAATTGTGGTGGACTGATCATATGAAGCTGTCTGTGTTGTCTTTTAGATTCTTTTACACATACGAGCAAAACATCCGTATTTAAAGGTAACTCGCAGCATCATTGTGCTGAATTGGCGTGGTCCATGACTACTTAGCTGCCGTAAAGACACGCTTATAGTAGCTACATGTTCACATCATTATAAAATGAAATGAACCATTATTTATATTAAATTATATATGATATATATTGTACTTTTTTAGGATGGTCTATTGGACAGTATTAGGAGAACCAAACAGCATTTTGTTCAATGTATTTTACCTAAGAATGATGCTGGTCTAGTTGAGACAAGGAACAACTCTAACAAGTCTTCCAGCCCACATGGATTCACTGACCTTCCACTGGACATCCCACTCCTTGTGGCCCAGCTCAAGGGTCTTGAGGTCATAGAAGCTACAAGACTCTACAGACAAGGTATGAGATACTTGGAAATGTCTAATCATTTCAAATACGAAATCAATGAGATATGATTCAATAGTCCAATATTACAAGTAAAAGAAGTTACCCCCTCAATCTATTTCTGAAAGAGATTAGGCTCCACATCCAGTAGTATACTATAGTTCTGTGTGTGTGTGGAAGGGCTGGAGACTATAAGTAATCAAAGTAAATTGAAACCATCTGTTGAGCCATTGGTAGCTTATATATGACCTTGATCTAGATGTTAGAATTGTTTCATGCTTCTGTTGGTTTATTAGAGATGCATTAATTTCAATTTTATAAGAACAAATCGCCTGAAATTTCATTAAACAATAAAGTGATTATTCTATGTTACTTTGAATATGAATCATTGGTAGATGCTACACCTTGAACAAATATTTCATTCAGACTCCACTAATGATTTTACAATTGAATTGTTGTATACTACTGTACCACCCTAAACTGACAATGAAGTGTCTTTTAGTGGAACATTTTGTAAAGGTGTTTTTCAAAATTGATAGAAAACCATCAAGACATGATCAGTAGTTTATCTTTAAGGCCGATGATTTTCTCTTTTAAGTGTGTTTTTCAGACATAATTCAAGTATCTTACACTGATTGTACCATGAACTTGATTCAAAGACCAAAATATATCTAACAATTTAATCTATTTGAATATATCCACAACTCATTTTACATGTTTGGTACCAAAAGTTCAAAGTTTGTGATTACACCTTACATTGTTGGTCCGGATTGAACCCATAACCTCGTTCTTGAATCAAGAGCATTTTAACCGCAAAACCACATGAATGATTCATTTCCAGACAAAAATGATAAGAATTCATGAAAGTTCACTAATATTTGTGTCAGTTGAGATTTTTTGGCATTGGATAATATCCATGTAATTAGTGTTAGCTGGCTAGTTGAGATGTGAATCATATAAGTAGCTACAGCCCTCAATACTGAGATACTTTAGTAACGAGAATAGGCCGTTTCAACATTCATCACAAGATGGATATGCTTACAACAAATATATTCTTTTGTATGTTCTATTTAAGCTCTGTTGATTTTAGTCTTTACTTAAATAACTATTATAATTATATGTAAAATTTGTATGATTAAGTTCTTTATTTTTTGTGTTCCTGATCAGGTTTCCCAGAAAGTATGATGTTTCCAGAATTCCGGAGGAAGTTTGATATCCTGGATGTCAGCAGTGAGAAGACAGAACCTATCCTGGATGAGAAGAAGGTAAGCTAACT
Source organism: Anneissia japonica (assembly GCF_011630105.1). Lineage (NCBI taxonomy): Eukaryota > Metazoa > Echinodermata > Crinoidea > Comatulida > Comatulidae > Anneissia > Anneissia japonica. The sequence goes on along the minus strand of NW_022703183.1, from coordinate 469,179 downwards.
GGACGTTATTTAGTGATATACTGTCTAAAATAAATAACTTGAAAAATTTATTCAAACCTTGAATTAAGGAGTTATCAATTTCTAATAAATCTTGTACAGTAATACAGAAAACACTTTTGGATGGTTTATTAAGTTTGGTCTCTAATTAAAATAATAAAGATAAAATAATTTTTTAAAATTTGGGACAACAGAAAAGTGGTCTTTAATTAAAGGTGGTCTTTAATTGGAGGGGTCTCTAATTAGAGTGGTCTCTAATTGGAGGGATCTTTAATTGGAGTGGTCTCTAATTGGTCTCTAATTGGAGTGGTCTCTAATTGGAGTGGTCTCTAATTGGAGTGGTCTCTAATTGGAGTGGTCTCTAATTGGAGTGGTCTCTAATTGGAGTGGTCTCTAATTGGAGTGGTCTCTAATTGGAGTGGTCTCTAATTGGAGTGGTCTCTAATTGGAGTGGTCTCTAATTGGAGTGGTCTCTAATTGGAGTGGTCTCTAATTGGAGGGATCTTTAATTGGAGGGGTCTTATTCAGACGGAGTTCTATAATGAAAAATAATAAAGATACCCAGATTTCAACAACCCAGTTTTAGATGATTTACAAGTTTTACTAGGAACAATCTTTTAATTATTACTATCAATTCAATTGTGTGAATACTTGCCTTGATAAACGGATAAAAGCCAAGTTACCGTGTGGACAAAATATAATAGTATTATTACAATATTCTTGAAGGCTTACATGGCAAACATGGTGTACCGAAAGTTTAATGATTTTGTTATTACAATATTACAATACATATGTTAATATATTTATACCAAAATCATAAATTGAAATATTTAATTTCAATTTGCAAATATTCTTTGCTGTTGAATTAAATTTTTAAAAGTATGTTAATCAACTTGTTTTTCTTGTTCAGGCTGTTGAAGAATTACTACAGTGCTTAGATGTTGATGCAACTAGCTTCCGTATTGGGCTTAGTCAAGTAAGAATGTTTCTAATTCATGTTTGTGTGTTATAGAAAGTTTTTAAAATAATACTTATCAACGAAACAGTGCTACAATCAATACTATATTCTAGTATTACGAGAAATAGAAATACTGTCATTTCAGAAAATACATTTATAAAATACAGTTATTTGATAATAATATACATTAATAGAAATTTCTTAGAATACTGAAGTTTCTCATTAAGAAGAAATGACATGCTCTGGTAGTGAAATGTGGTCATAGGATCTTATCGAACTTACTGGGAATTTACTGTAGGCAATCACGTGAAAGTAATGACAGCACATTTAATAGTGACATTAGCACATTAAATAATGAAATTGGCACATTGAATACTGACATCACTGATAAGCATTTTCCTAATGTACATGTGCTTGATAATGTGTATCTAAACTTTAGTATATTAATGTTACTGCCTGAAGTAGTTTTAAAATGTTGTCATATGTCCTATCTACAACCAGTCTATAAAATGTGAAAAAAAAAATCTCAATTTTCCATCAAACCTATTGGAAATTTACTTTAGGTAATCACATGGCGTAGTGACATCAACACATGAAATAATGACATCAGCACATTATATTGTGACATTAGCACATTAGATAATGACATCAGCACACTGGGTACAGACATCATGTGCTTGATAATATTTATCTAAACGTTTCTATCTGCCAGAAGGTGTAGCAATACAAATTAACTTTTTGTTTTCTAGGAAACATTTAAAAATCAGGTTTTTTGGAGAAAAAGCACCTTTATAGGGATTAGGTCATTATGTGATTGTTTTATTAAAGTATTATTAAAGTTTTATTAATGTAACAGCCAATCAGGGCTGTTACTTATTGGTCATGAGTTATAATGCACTATATTTATATCTTATATCAGTTAGCTTAATTGCCAACCCTGGCTTCATTCAGGTCATTTACCTTTGTACTTGGTATCATTGTTTGTAAGTTAATTATTCACAATTGCCTTTCATTTACAATAAGATTGTAATAATATACAAACACTGCAACCTAAGAGGACATTGTTGCTTACAGTATACCAAGTTTCTTTTGTACTTTTTAGGAGGAAGATACTCAATATGGATTACAGTTGTCCCATCTGGGCCCTCTTCATAAAATGATGAATTTTATATGTAAACACCTTAAAAAAAATGTTGTGTCTCTAACCATGAACATGATCTGAATGAATATATTACACTCTAGTTTATTAGTCATTGGATAGCTGATGTTAAACTGTTGCATGTATTATGCAGCCATGCATTCAGCCATTCCAAGAGTAAGTTAAGTAGTCAATTATTTGGTAATTTAAACTGGAATGGAAACCTATGAATAGAATTAAATGGTACAGTACCTCTGGCTTAAATTCCCAATGAAATGAATGCACTTTACTCACTTTACAATTCTGTACTTCTGGAAGATTGCTCCAATGATATTCTTCTTGGAATTGCATTCATGATTCATGATTCGTATTTAGCAAGTTGAATACTATTAGGTTTGTACTCTAATTATTCTATTAAAATTAGACCTCAATACATTATACGTAATTAGTAAAATTTTTATTACAGTAGAACTTCGTTTTTACGTACCCCAGTTATACGAACCCTCGGTTTTACATACGCCTATTATTCTTCTCATTATTTCTGTTAATGTTGGAACGTATATTATAATTTTTACCATTTGAGCAAAGTCACATTTAAGAGTTGTTAAATGCTCATCATTTGAAGTCTTCCGAAGCAGTTGAGTACACAAGTCAACAGGAAACAGATTGTGTGTTCTCGATGGCTTATTGTCATTTAAAAACAAAATTGATTTTGTCTGGTCCCTTGGTGTATTGATGTTTATCTGCATATTGTGATTGTTGGAAAATTCAAAATCTGCAAAAACAGGTGTATAATAGTAGATGGTTAGTGAATAATTAATTTGTGCATATTTACTTTTTGCAAAGAAAAAGTCCTGTCTATGGATTATATTTAATGCTTGTTAATATCACTGCTAACATCATGAAGTAATCTTCTTCTGATTTTGTATTTTGAGTGTTTTTTCACTAAGTGACTTTAGTGTTATGCCTCTCTAATTATTTTGAAAAGAATTTATTTTGATTAATTATCTAAAATGGTCAGGTTCATATACATATAGAATTTAATTATACACATCATTAAACAACCGAAACAGGTTTATACCACCATCACCACTACTAAACCACACTCACTAGGCAGTGGTGAAGCATCAGAAGCACAAGATAGGTAGGTAGGTTGATTCATAGGTACTTAGCTTTGTTTTTCCTTGGTTTCAGGTAAAATATAAATTTAAGGAAAAAATCAGGTAATTAATACACTTTGAATAGAAGTCTAGACTTCCTAAAGCCAGACACACAATGCACCCGACGGTTGCGTCAGCTGACGAAATTCTGTGGAGAACCGCAAAGCCTCTATGTGTGTCCAATGGATTGTTTTTAATGATGATCCATTCAAACAGCCACCGAAAACAAGTAGACAAGTAGGAGCGAAGTTAGATATGTAGTTGTACGGTGCAGTGATTTTCCCAGGGTTACAAAACACTGCAAATGGCAGCAAAACTACCTCAAGTTAATAAAATTAAAAAGCAAGATTATTGAGTTTTGGTATATATTATTATAGTGAGGATATTTAATTTCTATAAAAAAAGAAATTAGAATTGTTCTATGGCCTGACGTTTCTGATCATTTTGGAACTTTGTTTACATTATGCTAAATAAATAACAAATGTATTTTTATTCCATCATAGTACAGTACTTATTTACTGGTTTTAGGGTTTATTTTGAAGAGTTTAGTGGGCATAGGTTGTTTTTTCCTAGTAACTTCCTCCACTACCAACAGTAATGCTATGTGAAATCCAATACCATTCCCACTCAGGTGGCCATCTACGTACCATAGCTTAAGCAATTCAGTAACACCGGACCCTTATAAAGAAAGAACACATCCAATGGATGATGAAATATATAGAATGCAACACTTCAGTAAACACTTGCAATCAATAGCTTACTACAAAGAAAACAGAGTAGAAATCAACGTTTAAGTAAACACTTCACACATCAGCAAATATACCCAAGAAGAAGCAAACAAACACCTGTGAGTACACACACAGTGTTTCCCACTTGCCTGCTTGTGTTTGTATTCCTCAGAGGTCTAGTTTATATCTGGATTTTGGGGTATTTTTGTGTAAAGCTAAATTTTGTAATCTAGTTATTTTCTCTATATGATGTAACGTGGCATCATTGTTGCCATTTGTGGTACAGTATTCACAATCCAAGCAAGAGTTCAGCCATCTTGCTGATGCGTTGTAGCAGGAGTGAATCGGTGCCTTAGTCAATGTGCTACAGTAGACGTACACATTGCCATTTGCTTTAGTGTGGTACAGTATTCACAAGCCTAGCCAGAGTTCAGCCATCTTGCTGATGCGTTGTAGCAGGAGTGAATCTGTGCCTTAGTCAATGTGCTACAGTAAACGTACACATTGCCATTTGCTTTAGTGTGGTACAGTATTCACAAGCCAAGCAAGAGCTCAGCCATCTTGCTGATGCGTTGTAGCAGGAGTGAATCTGTGCCTTAGTCAATGTGCTACAGTAGACGTACACATTGCCATTTGCTTTAGTGTGGTACAGTATTCACAAGCCTAGCCAGAGTTCAGCCATCTTGCTGATGCGTTGCAGCAGGAGTGAATCGGTGCCGTAATCAATGTGCTACAGTAGACGTACGCATTTATGTCATGTTTGTCCTTTGATGTGATATCATTCTTGCCATTTGCTCAATATTATGAGCCAAATTGTTCAGCCATCTTGCAGATATGTTGCAGCAGGAATCAATAAGCGTCGCAGCCAGTGTGCCACTGTGTTGCAGCACCCATCCGTTAGTGTTGTAGTTGTGAAAATATGGAAATGTAGTGTTAACTGTATGATTGTAGGTTTTTAGTTCAGTAAGACAGCTTAAGCTATTCTGTAGTGATAAAATGGGGATTTACATTGCATTAGTATTTTTTATTTCCTAGCATTAATTGTGTGTGTTTTATTCATGGAAAGTAATCTAACTCAAGAATTTATACTATTGGAAAGTAGATTGGTTTCTATCTTTTATTATTATTTTAAAATTATGAATGTAAGAGCTATTGTTAGGTTTTTCTCCATAGCAAGTCCAGTTTTGCTTGTTTGAGAAGCTGCACTTAATTAGATTGGTAACCAGTACTTGATAAATCTCCATGGTGATAATAAGTTGACAATTGGTTAATTATCACACTTTATTGAATGAGTCTTAGTAATGAGTCAGCATGCATTAATTTTAGCTTAACTTATGATTTAATGATGTCATCATCACTAATTCATCATACTTGTAACATGGTGTATTCTATTGTGTACAATTTACATCTTTCTTGTACACCATGCATGTATTTTATTGTCAATTTTAATGAGGCGGTAAATTGTATTGCAGTTTTCATCACACCATATTTTGAATAGTCTTTAGATCCAAGTTGTGGAATATAACTCGGATATTATATTACCAACACCTATTTCATGCAGAGGTGTGAAGATTATATTTCGCTGCTTAGATTTTGGCTGGAATCTGAAGAATTTTAAGCTGAAACTTGTTAAGCTGCTCTTGCGTTGTTTGTTGCCATAGTAATATGTGTGTGGAATGAAGATAGTGGACAAGGTTGATCACGGTTTCCTCCTTAGTCTAGTTCTTGAGGTGAAATTCAAGTGGGGTTACATCTACTGAAGCAGTTTTCACATGAGTTTTGTTTAGCATATACCTTGAAACTTGTTCCAGATTAGTGTCAGTTGATACTATGCCATAGGCCTATTGGTTATATATGGCAAGCCATGGAACCACACCAACATGGCACTGTTTATGTACCTTCTAAGTGTTATCGTAGTGAAATTAAGGTAATTTTGTTTGAATTTTTTTTTTTTTTTTCAAGTTTATAGGCATTGGTTTTATTTTATGTAAAATAATAATAAAGGTTGTTATAAACAGATTTGATCTTTTTTTTTTTCCTTTCTCAAGGCCACCAGTCTGTTAAATTCCCAGGTTCTCTTCAATTTTCAATTTGAGTATGTGTGTGAACATCTTTATGACTTTATTGATTTGCTTCCTCTTTCAGATTTTCTTCCGTCCTGGATCTTTATCACGTCTCGAGGAACAACGTGATGACAAACTGAGTGACATAGTGACTGAATTACAAGCTCGCTGTCGAGGTATCATAGCCAGGAGGAGACTAAAGCAGCTAAAGGTGAGAAACACATTTGATTGTCATTATAAATTTCAATTATACAGAGCTACGGATATTTATGGGAGTTTAGTACCCGATTCACATAAGGCAATATGTTACAAACGAAACATGTACTAGGAAAAACTTAGCTTACGTTCCCTGCTTCATTGTATTTGTGTGATGGCAAATGCTTGTAAAAACCTTCATTCATACCCAAATGTAACCAAACTATGCATTCTGTGGTACGATCTTAACTCCTTTATGGCCCTAGTGACCTGCATACCCCAACCTAATCAATCATGCATTCTGTGGTATGATCGTTAGTCCATTATGGTCCTAGTGACCTGCATACCCTAACCTAACCAAATCATGCATTCTGTGGTATGATGGTTACTCCACTAATGGTCCTAGTGACCTGCATACCCCAACCTAATGTGCATTCTGTGGTATTATCGTTAGTCAATTTTAGCCCTAGTGACTTGTATACACCAACCTAACCAAACTATGCATTTGCATAGCCCACTATAAGGAACCTGTTGATATTTGGATGGATACCTTACTTCGCTGAGGTTGTAATAATCCCCAAACTGCACCGTAATCAAAAAGTAATGTTACTCCTGACTAAAGGCCATTTTCCACTAGTCGTATTTATTTGCGCGAATAAAAAATGTTTACCCATACGCATGCGCAATTGAGAATCTTACGATGAAAATTAAACTGCGTATAGGTCAAAATTTTTGATTCGTGCGAATAAATTAATCTAGTGGAAAATGGTCTTAAGGTCTTACTGGCCCATGTGTAAACATTTTAACATACTCCCAGAAACTGATTTGATATAAATGTGCTTGATCCTGACCTTTGTATGTTTGTATTCATATTTCTTTAGATTCAGCGACTGGCTGTGACTTGCGTTCAGCGCAATGTAAGAAAGTTCATCAAGGTACAAGCTTGGCCATGGTGGCGTCTGTATACTAAGGTTCTACCACTTCTAGATATTCATCGCACCGAGGAGGAACTCAAGATGAAAGATGTAAGATCAATGTCCTTGCCTTACTATTATATAGATAGGGGAAACTGTTTCTTCTTATAGATAGGGGAAAAAATTATAAACCAAATACATTATAAAGGTAGTGACGAAATTGTCTTAAAGCACTAATTAAAAATTTATATTTTATAAAAATGTTTTTATTTTTTTTTATTTTTAAATATTTAAATAAATGGGTTTAAAATAATTTCAAAAATTGTATGTTTTTTAGCATTAACAGTAACTGTATTCATTGATTTTTCTACTTTGTATATTGAAGTAAGTTAGAATGAAAAAACATTTACCTTGCCTATTAACAGACGGATTGATACCATATTTACTAATTATCATTTAAAAGAATTGACTGTTTCACTAAAATATTTGAATGTTTTAATTTTCTTCTGTAGATTGAGTTGGACCAACTTAAAAACAAGTTTGAAAGAATTGAGAAAGAACGAAACATATTCAAGGAAAATTTTGAAAAAATGGAATCTAAGGTAATATTTCTTTTATTGTTATTATTTAATATCCAACAAAAATTGATTCATTACTTACAGAATGGAACCAGCTTAGTCCAATTTAAGGCTTAGGAGGTAAAGTTGATTGTGAGAAATATTCTAATGCTTTTTATTTCTTTTATAAATTATTTTGTGCATATTGGCCAAGTGTTAATAATAGTGAATTTAATCACTGTCTAAGTAGCAACCTATTTCACAAGACAAACATGTACACAAAATAAACCAAGTTTTGATTATCAGGCTTAGGAAGTGGAGATGGTTTGGTCATGAGAAAAAATATTTTGTGTTTTTATCTGAAGTTGAATGGAACGCTAGATGAGTGAAAGAGAAAGATGCTAAATTTAAAAAAATAGATCATTTAAGTTGAAAGGAAAGGAAGTTTAAAACTACTGGAAGAGTTTATATTTCATTTTTTTCTTCTATATGTAATACCATTCAGTGTTATACTTAATAGTCGACAATTGTTTATATTTTTTAAGATGTCTGAAATGTCAGCAGATTTAGCAGAAGAGCATGCGACTGCTAACCATGCTACAGAAATGCTAGAGGCAGAAACGGCAGAGAGGCTTAGACTTGAAAAAGAACTTAAGGAATTAAAGGTAAGTTCGTATTCATCAATTAAGCAAATTTCCCAAGGATTGAAAGATTTTTCCTAAGATAGTATTTCTTTAAAGTCAGGCTCCGAGGGAAAAAAATTTGTTGATATGTTGTAGAACTGATTTTTCTAAGACAGAAAAAAGTTGTTTGACGAAAAACTGGGGAACGGTTTTTTTTTCTCAGAAAAATCAGTTCTACAACATATCAAAAATTTTTTTTCCTCTGGAGCCTGACTTTAAATAATTTAAATTGTTGATGGTTTTTACATAAATTGTGTATTTTCATTTAAATACAGTAGAAGTTCTATTAAAGGGACACCTTCAGGATCGTAAAAGCATCCCATTAATAGGGATGTCCCCTGAATAGGGGTTGGCAGGGCTATAATGTATATTTTCCCTTGCTTAGCAGCCAAAAGTGTCCCCTGAATGTGGGTGTCCTCATAATAGGTGTGTTCCAAAGAAGGGCCTCTACTGTAATAAATCAAAAGTAATGAATGTCACTATACCTGTCTCTTATACACATCTAGATGTGTATAAGAGACAGTATATATATGGCGTGCCATCCCAAAACTAGCATCAGTGACCGAAAAATGAAAATTTACTTTTTAATATATTCATATTCTCCAAATGATATGCTTTAAAATGAGGGGTCATTTACTAGGATCGACTTACTATTGTCAAATTTATGAGTAACGGTATTTCAGCTTCTCTGTACTAAAGTATACAATATTGCCACGTTCTTATGCTAATTACTCAGTTCAACATTTTAGTGGCAGTACGCTGGTTTTGGGATGGGAAACCTCATATACTTGTATGATATTGTAAATGTAATATACAAAATAAATTCCAACCAATTATTTGTGTTTAATGTATAAAACACAAACAATTAGAAAATATTTTTAAATTATTGATATTAGGCCATTCTTTTTTTTTTAAATATATTTACTAATATTACATATTTTTTTGAATGACTGTGCTTTGTGTGGAAGAAACACCCTTTTAGTGATTTCTACTGCTTTTGTTACATGGTGTTTTTGCCTTGCTTTGATGTTTACTGCTAAAATTTTAAATATTTATATAAATAGTATGAATATGTTAATCTATAATTGTTGATTAATATTGTAATTGGTTATTTTGTTAATCGATTGATTATAGGCAGCACATTCCAGTTTGCAACGTAAGATGGAGAAAATGGAGATGGAGGTAATGGAGGCAAGGATGGTGGTTCGGACATCCTACATGGACCCTGATTATGACAGTGAAGAGGAAGAAGAAGGTATAATATTCTGCAACCATCTTATAATACAGGGGCGGATTTAAGCATGTTTGCTGTCTCTTATACACATCTAGATGTGTATAAGAGACAGCTTTTGAAAAGTCCAAAAAAAAAAAAGAAATAAGATAAAGAAAGAAAAAGGAAACATTGATCTCCCAAAAGGCCTCAGAGGTAATTTCGGGCGTCTAGAACACAGAAATTTGGTAAGGGCATTCCCCCGGACCCCCTAGGGTATTGTTATGTTGATCAGCCCCACTTTTTTTGGTCACTTTTCCTCCCTCTCTCCCTCTCCCCCCCCCACACCATTTTAGCCATCTCTGGATCCGCCCCCGTGATAGGTTGCTAATAATAGAAATATAATAATGACGAACTAATGACAACTTTCAAATTGTCAAGGGACATATTACATACCCCTCCTTCCAAACAGGGTTCATAAATGAGAAAATTCGTAAGTTCAAGTTTTCAGCGTCTCAGTGTGGTGAGGGACAGCCTTGGCCATGCTGCCAAGTACAGGGCTAAATAGGCCCAAGGCTTGCCATGGGAGAAAAATCACGAAAATATTACTTAGATTTTACTGTTTCTGCAACAAAATACTGCTTTACAGAAGCCAAAATTACCTGTGCTCACTGTGTATTCAAGTATTCATTTGAAGTGATTTCTGAATGAAAGCAAATGAGAAAGATCGTTAAGATCGCGAATCCATGTAATAGCCCCCCCCCCCCATTATCAAAAAGTGAGAATTACTGTACAGTCAGTGTTGGCACTGTGACAAATGAAAATTATGCCATTGGCTGGAGTAAGATTATGCTACATGTACTATGCCTCAAATAGTAGATATATACACGGCTGCCGTGTGTTTAACTAACATTTTGGTACTTAGATACACGGCAGCTGGGTACGCAGTATTTAAGATGCTTGGAAATGGCACTTTTTTGTAATTTATGTTTCTAAAATGTAATGGAATTTACATTATTTCCAAATGACTTGTGACCTCAACAATTTACCTTTCATTTAATATGTTCATTGATATTACAAACATATTCTAATAAAGATTTAAAGAAAGAGGGTTATTTATCAGAGTATAGAATCACTAAACATTCTTATTGATTTAAGTATTATTTAACAAGACACTTTTTCTAATAATTTTATTAATACATTTCTTTATAGACTCAATTTACAGGCAGAAATATGAAAAGTTAAGAAGAGAAATGGAGATGATGAAGAAACGTTTACAACATGAACATGAAGAAGAATCAGAAAAACAGTATTCCATTAAGAAATCTCTTGAAAAACAGGTCAGTAAACCAATGCGTCTTGTACAAATAAATAATTTTGTTTCACGTGGCACTCAAAATATTTTTCCAGAACAGTAAACCATTTCCCAGATCAGTAAATGAGCATTTTTGGGTCAGTAAATTTGTTTTCCTTGGTGAAGGCATATTTTCCAGTATGTGTAATATTTTCTTATTAAACAAACGTTATACCATTTGATCTTTCTAACTGTATATGCACATATTATAAAATACTTAATCATTTTCTTTTGAAATTCAGTTAGTAGAATCAAATAGAGATATTGATGATTACAAGAAACAGATACAAACATTAAAGAAGAAGAGTCAGAAACAAATGCAAGAGCATCAGGACCTTCATCTACATCTTGAGTCACAACAAGCACGTAATAACGAACTAGAAAAGAAACAGAGAAAGTAAGGAAAATTTGTATTTAATCAATCTCATCAAGCTATTATTGGCTGTCGGTAAATGCTTTTGCAATAAATGTTTATTTTTATCGAATTGCTACCTTGAAGGAATGGAACATTGAGTTGAAGTAGGAGTATTGATTGTGTTCAAAGAGTGCACCATTGACTAATAGCAGGGTGGAGCACATAGTGCTTCTCTGAAGTGGAGCATTGAATACTTCCTTTACATCGAGCAGAGCCCTGCGTGCTTCTCTTCTGATTTATTTGCTATGGTGTAAATGTTTTTCAGGTTTGACAATGAACTACACAAAATACAGGCAGAAGGACAAAAAGAAAGAACACAGCGAGAACGATTACAGCGTGAAAGAGACATTCTACAGTCAGAAAGTTATCATCTCAAGCAGGAACTTGAGGTCAGTGAGTTTAAAGCAGGGGAGAGATTAATGTTGAAAACAGAATAGGTGGGGAGAGTATAGAGATAACATGGAAGAGCATGAGATGATGTTGGGTGGAAGAAACATAAGATTAGAAGGGATGGGGAAATAAAGGGACAGTTGATAGCTGCACATAATGGTGAAGAAACAAAATATCAGCTGGAATGAGAAAATGGAAGAAGCAGTGAAGAGCATAGGAAGGGACAGAATATAGATGGAGGAACAGAATATTAGGATGAAGGGAAATGAATAAATCATTAAATAGGGTTAGAGAAAAGGTAGGAATAGTGGCTAGCAAAAGGGGGTTCGATAAAGAACCAGAATAAAGCCTCTTTTCCACTTGACAAATGTAGTTGCACGAAACAAAAGCGTCTGTTCATGCGCATTCACATTTCTCATTTCTATCGGACTTTTTCGCTTCAGCGAGTTCGGTAGTTTAAATTATTCCTATATTTTGCAAAGCCAAAAAAAAATGCGCAACCAATCAGAACTCAGGAAGCTAACCTTTTAGATTTGCACAAAAAAATTTGCCTAGTAGAAATCAGGCTTAGTAGCTGAAAGGAACAAGTGGTATATTTAATATCTAGGATAACATCAGGAAAGTTGTTACTGTAGAATGTTTTGTAATGACTTGCAAATTAATGTCCCCTTCCTTTTCCCCTCCCCTTCCTTTTCCTCTCCCAACACAAATGATCAGTGCTTCACTTGGTAATGGCCTTTATTGCTTAATACTGCTTTCATGTTAATTCTCCTTACTAACTGATCACTTTTAGTATATTCTTGAAAATAGAAACCTGAGAATTGATGCATAATACAACTAAGTGTTGATGCTTTAGTATTATGTCAGAATTAATAGTACTTCATTGTATCTGGAGATAAGTATTCCATTAGATTTCCGTAAATAGTGTTTGCCAAGTGATAAATTAAGCCATTGTGGAAAATTTTACTTAAATGGGATTTGTTCTAGTCGTCTGTTTATGCATTTAGTTCTGTTTTATGCAACTACTCAAGGTCAATATTCACCCGAGCACGTACCATATATATATGTCGTCGAGGAAATGTTGAACTGCGGTAATCGGTTACGTATTGTGACTTGCATTCACCCCCTGGCCAATGGTTGCGCTTTGAAGGAGTGATGATGTATGAGACAGCTTATCTATTAAGTGTGAGAAGATGCTATTAAATGACTTGTATTTGATTGTTAGGCTCTTGTAATGTTGTAGTCCTTTTCATCTCTAGAAAATCCTGCCCATTACATTACTCTTATCATCCCCTTACTCTCAGGCCTCAATTATGATTTATCTTCTAGAAGCATGAAGTAATTAACTAAACCACTTTGAAAAGCAGTACATGAGCCTAAAATTACTATTAAAAATAATAATAATAATATAAGACAATATTGAAGTTTTATTTTTTTATATTGTTGGAATAAATATTCATATTCATTAGTTATACAGTACATTCAGCCTGGTGGTTAAGATTGTGAAATATCTATTTTATTTATTTATTTTTTTTTTTTTTTATAAAATAACTTCTTTAGTTTATGCTACTATTTATTTCATTTAGGCTCTGCTGATGTTAATTCCCGTAATTAAAACATTTGTATCATTAAAAAAATATTGAATTCAGGTTCAGTTGTTTGTGTACGCATATGTGTATATGTTCTAACTATATCTATAAACTATACTTATAAATATAGTAAAAAATGCTAATTTATGCATTTTACCTTTGTAGGATATGAAATCTGAAGTTTCAATTAAGGAATCGTTAATGGATAATCTACAATCTGAACTGAACGATGCATCAAAATTCGGAGGTAAAGATGAAAAAGAAGTAATGGCACTAAAAAAAGCTAAACGGGAATTAGAGGCTAAAGTTCAGGACCAGGAAGAGGAGCTGGATGATCAAGCAGGTGAAATTCAACAGCTTTCACAGGTAAATTGTATATACTGTTAGTTTTAAGGGAAATGATACTTACCTACACTAGATAAACCCAGTTATTGAGAACACCCCTAGAACAAATAATACAATAGTCTGCTTCAAATGCATACCTTAACATTAATTTCTCTTCAGTTTTACACATTTTAATGGTCACCCTCTTCCTCCTTAATTTATATGGTTTTGTCTGTGATTTACTGTATTCTTTTCGTCGTTTTTGGTGCAATCAATTCAATTAGCATTAACAAAGTTTGTTAGTTCTATGAGTATGCAACAAATTTACATTTTACTTCAGTTTTGTCTAATTTATGTACCCCATTAGATCTCATTAAGGTAATCATTGTATGAACAATGAATGTTTTAAGAATGATTGATGATCTTAAAATAGACATGATGACATCAGTGTAGGCGTATGTTAATACCTGCAGGATATGAATGCTAGGTGACAATTAATTATATTGATCTATCTGTTCCCCAGATATGGTATAACCCACACACCATGCCCAACATAGAAACTGAAAGATATAACTTTACTTTAGGTATTGCAAAGATAATTGAAATGTGAAATAAAACTAAGCAAAAACCTTGATTTACTATTTGTACAATTAAGGTAATAGCACAAGTATGTATCTTCCCTTAAAGTAATGCTTTTAATTTGATTAGAGAAGCTTGTTTTTCCAAGACCAGACAAGCAGAATCGAGCGGGTATTTGTTCTATATGTGTTCCTGTATTCCTACCAAAGGTACAAAATGATTATAAACGTAATGGGTGATATATATAGACCATGGAGGAAAGAAACAGATCCTCCATGCATAGACCAACTACATGCCAACTACCACTAAATGCCAGAAAACATAAACATTTCCTAAATGTGAGACTGTTAATTTCTTTCAATGACAGAGGTAATCATGTGAAAAGCCATAGAGGCCATATATTAAGCGTGATACCTTATACTGTATAAACTTTCAATGTTCTTAATGTCATCATAAAATCACTTTATTCAATCATGTGACACACAAACACCTGGAACCATTTTTCCTGCCTGGAAACATGCAAGGAAAATTACAAAGGAATTATAAACATTGTTTTAGAACTCTTACGTAAAACCTCTTTAAACAATTCACCTTCATAAACTTAAAAATGTCTTGTGTTTATACCATCATTTCCTGTTTGGATTCAGGAAGGAAGCCATCCAAACTCACCTACGATATAAAGTTAAGTCATATAAAGAGAATTGTAGATCGAAAAACACATACCAGATTTGATAAAAACAACAGTACTGCCCTACTTGTTAAACATAGTTGATTTTAATCTGAATTACATAACATCATTTAGTCAAAGTTTGTTAAGACATGAAAGATGAAAAGATGCCTAGTGGAGATTTGAGAAAGAATATGCAGCAGGTTAGTAGTGTAAATTACTTGCCTATTTTTTAAAGTTTTTTTTTTTTGTAATTTATTTCTTTTTTTTTTATTTCTTTATTGTTCATTTATTTATTAATTTAATACTATTTTATATCAATTTGTTTCATGTGCAAAATGTTAGTGTCATTGAAGGCTCAAAATTTTTTCTTGTATCTAACGAAATGTTATCACCATGAAAAAGGCAAGGTCAGAGACTATATTGTGAGAGAAAGTATTTGTTCTTTGATATATAGGAATAATTAAATGAGGTAATGTCCGTTGGAGTACCTCCAAATAACCCAATTAAAACATTTATTTGTCGATTTGAAAAGATCAAATACCTTATCAACCTGAAGAAGTGCACTGTGTGCACGAAAGCTTGTGTACTGTCATAAATAAACTAGTCATAAAAGTACTGAATATCCTGAGTTTTATTTTCTATTATATATTAGACTAGTACGGCTTATCTATTTTTTACTTATCAACTTGAAATGTGGACATTGGCAGTAAACTTGTGACCACATTAATATAAATGTTAGTATGATCATTTTCTGATTTTGAGTAATATTGAAATCATCTTTTGCAAAAAAGATGAAATTTATAGACACTGTAAGTTCAGAGAATATAGATCATTCTTGCCTTTAGTTAACGTATATGGTATGTAAATCTCTAAATCGAGTCACCAGTCATCTTTTGGTGCAATTTTCGTAAACAAAAAAGCATTTAACATAACAATTTATCATTTGCCAGGCATTGAACCTTTGATCTTTTTCTTTTACTTAGTATATACGATGTTATGCTCTTTTTTTTTTTTTAACTTTAATGTGCAATTATTTTAACTAATCGGCTAACAATTTAATTGTATTCTACTATGTTTTATAGATGGCAAGACTACTCTTTCTAATTAATATTGAGATAGGTTTGTATTTTATTCAAACAGTATAAATACCAATTACAGGATAAACATAAAAATATAAAAATGTAATATAATATAACCAGCAGAGCGGTACACAATAATCATTTGAAAGCCTAAAGATTGCAATATATTTAGTATTTATAGAGCGCTAATATGAGCATATCAATTTATACAAGAGAAGGCATGGAAAGAAAATGCCAAGGATCTATGAATCCTGGGATGGGACCATGGTCCAAGAAAGGAGTGTTGTGATGTTCCCTTACCTATTGTGGGGTTCAGGGCTATGTCTTAACAATTATAATCTCTTATCTAAATGATTTACATTCTGTTAAAGACTTTTTGGCAGTTAACAAGATGGCGAACTCCTCTTTTGTCACCCCCTTGGGTAAACCAGTGATCTGATATTACTTATTTTTGTGTTGTTCTAGGGTAGATTAGAAAGCAGACATCATTTTACAATCTCAATCTCAGAGCTATACATCCATTAACACTATTTGGGGTAGTCTTTAAACTTTTAATTGTGTTGTTTTTCTGCACTTATGTTGTTAGGGTAGATTAGAAAGTAGACATCATTTGACAATCTCCGAGACTTAAGCTTGTGTACTGTCATAAATAAACTAGTCATAAAAGTACTGAATATCCTGAGTTTTATTTTCTGTTATATATTAGACTAGTACGGCTTATCTATTTTTTACTTATCAACCTGAAATGTGGACATTGGCAGTAAACTTGTGACCACATTAATATAAATGTTAGTATGATCATTTTCTGATTTTGAATAATATTGAAATCATCTATGTCTTAACAATTATAATCTCTTATCTAAATGATTTACATTCTGTTAAAGACTTTTTGGCAGTTAACAAGATGGCGAACTCCTCTTTTGTCACCCCCTTGGGTAAACCAGTGATCTGATATTACTTATTTTTGTGTTGTTCTAGGGTAGATTAGAAAGCAGACATCATTTTACAATCTCAGAGCTATGCATCCATTAACACTATTTGGGGTAGTCTTTAAACTTTTAATTGTGTTGTTTTTCTGCACTTATGTTGTTAGGGTAGATTAGAAAGTAGACATCATTTGACAATCTCCGAGACTTATACCCACCATTCACTGCTTGTCAGCAATCTCAAATTGTAGGTTTACAACGCCACTGCTTTAATCAGATACTGACCTTATAAATATTTTGTTTGCTGAACTTGTTGTGTTAGGATGGATTAGAAATTAGACATCATTCAACAATCTGTGAGCTATATATCCACCAACAACTGCATTGTTAGCAGTCTCAAATTGTGGGTTAACGATGCTGTTACCTTGACATTAATTGTTTTTGTTTATTAGTACCTCTGTTTTACAAGAACAGATTAGTAATGATTTAAGGTTCATAGAGACCATGTACTATTCCCAACCTTTACCATATGGCTGGTAATCCATTAAAAAAAAATTTCATGATAGAAGTTTATGAAGTTGCAAAAAAATCTATCTTACTTTATTGGTAACTTATTTTATTTTTTTGTTTCTTTCTGAATTTACTACAGTAAATGTTTAAATACAATATATATTTTTTTTAAATATTGAATTGATGTTTCTTCAGTATTGGTGTAATCTTTAATCTCATTTCAGACTCATTTTCTTAAATATGTATTTTCATTCCTGTTGGCTACAGACTCATTGTGTTATGGAAAATTTACGCTTCAAGAATAATTCAGTCATTTTCAGAACTATTGCGTTAAATGCGAAAGCAGTGTTTTTATCATTTTATCCATTACGAACATCAGCTCAAACTAATAAAAGAAGCTATTAGGGCTCCAGATAATTTGTGGTTTAAGCTTTTAATTACTGTTTTCAGAGTATTCATTAACTTCAATCGCGGGCCCTAATGTTTATAAAAATATGCCTAGGGGCTATTCGCTAACTGAAGATCCATATAGAATCTGCTATAATAAGCAATTAGTTATTGTTCTGTTTTTGAAATTTTTGATAATGATTCTTAATGTGCCTGGTAGATTGCTGTTACTTCTGTAACTTTGTACTCTTGTTTAGGCTAAGCTACGTTTAGAGATGCAAAATGAAAAGATGAAGATGGCACACCAAAAAGAACTTGATGCAAAAGATGAGGAAGTTGAAAGCATGCGAAGCAGTTGTCAAAATAAGGTAATGATGAAGATGGCAATAAAGATGGTGATAAAAATAGTGATGATAATAATCACCATTGTGATAAAATGATTGATTGATAAGGATTAAGATTTTTATGGAGATATTGTGGATCATTATGGTGATGATAATGATGACAATTATTATAATGTTGATTTGGCAATGATGCCCACTGTGTGAGGAGCAGTTGTCAAAATAAGGTATGATGGAGATGGCAACACAGACGGTGATCATGATGATCACCACGGTGATAAAATGATTGATAGATGAGGAAGAAGATTTTTATGAAGATGTTGCGGGTGATTATGATGATGATAATGGTGGCTTTGATTATGATGATGATAATGATGACAATTATTATAATGTTGATTTGACATTGATGCCCGCCATGATAAAACTGATGATATATTGTCAATTTACCATAAAGTGTTGGTGTAAAATTCTCTATGTATACTTTTTATAAAATTCTCAATTTTTTATTGTATCAAATTTTTCAACCAATGGTCTTGCAAGAAATAAAATTGATCTTATTTAAAAGTATTTTAAATTTGATTAACCTCAGTTGAAACAACTTGAAGTTCAAATTGAAGAAGAGTATTCCGAACGGCAGTCAGCCATCCGAGAAAAGCGAGATATAGAAAGACAACTTACAGAACTACGTGACCATGCGTCGCAAGGCGACAAGGACGTTGAGCGACGACTTCGCAAAGATCTTAAAAAGACCAAAGCATTGTTAAGTGATGCGCAAACTGTGCTTGATAAACAGCAGACATCAGCTTCCACGAGTGCTAAGATCAAACAGCTTAAGAATGAGGTAAGTATACAGATTGAATGTACTCCTTACCCTAAATGGGGGTTTTAATTGAAAGGGAGTGGGTGGCTACGTTAATTACATTTGTGTTAGATATATATATATATAGATATATTATTATTGTTATTTTAGGCACCAAGGACAAGGATATATTGTAATCGCTTTTCTAAGTGGCAATCCCATCTCACAATATGCTCTACATAATATAACACAACTTCACATAAACTATGAAATATTAACAATTATTGTTAACAATAGTAAGAGTGTTAGCTATTGAAATTTATGGAAAATTTTAAATAGTTTAGGGCAAGGTTTTGAAGGTATGTAAAAGAGATGGTAAGTTCGACCTGAGGGGGTAGGAAAATCTTTGTTTGCTTATTATGTGTGACAGATATTAATGTTAGTGTATTTAATGAATATAATAGAGTGGAGTTGAATAGCTTAGTGGTTAAGATGCTGCCTTCTAATCCCTTGGTCCTAGGTTCAATTCCTGTCACAGCAAGACTTTTTCTCATGACCAAAAAACAACTCCACTCAATAAGAGACTTGGCTTATAAATCATCGTTCTATCTTGTAAATGGCAAGTGTACTTGCCTTTGGAAGTGAATTTAAAAAAAAAATAATTTGATTTGTTTGTTTTTAGCTGGAAGACACACAGTACACAGTGATATCGGCAGTGAAAGCTCGTCAGAGCATTGAGACAGAGCTTGCTGATATACAATCTCAATTAGATGATGCTTTAAGGGCAAAATCTGAAGTAAGCAAATATACATTATGTAAAGAGTGTCATTAGGTGGGAGTGGAGAGTGGGTGACTGCTTAAAATTTACTTTCCATTTCATTTATTTTTAGACACTTGTAGAGTGGTCTTATGCCATAGTGTTTCAGGACAAAACATTGCTATCAGAGGGTCCATTTCTAACAATATTTGTCTGTTATCATTGGTGTATTAAAGAGAAAGCTTGGGGAATTAAAAAGTTTAAAATGTTTTTGGGGAAAAGTGATGGGGAAATTTGCAAACATACATATTGCCCATAGGCCGATTTATATTTATATAGGAAACCGTGTTACTCAATTAGTCATAAAAAACTGTCACTCGATGTGTATTACCTTCACTCTACCAAACAGCTGGATCCACAGAATTTATACCCATAATCCACGTCAACTGTTTGCTTTTTCTTTGCATGGCCTTGGTTACAAAATTCTAATTACCATTACAGTAGCACACAAAATACTTATTATTTTTTGTCAGCTTACGTTTGATGAAAATTATTTCAAAATGCCAAGTACATAAATGTCAGTTGAAAATCACTTTACATGGTACATGCGGTAGGAGCAAGAATGAAGGACCTTACAAATCTGCTGCAATTTCCAACGACTCCGATTTTACTCCGCGGAAACCGTGTGTTATGTTGTAAACAAATACAATGACGTGAGAATTAACTGTATGTATAACAATTATATATAAAGAAATATGTATGAAAACAAAACATAAATGTATCTAAAAAGAAACATATGAAAAATTTAATATGTAAAGAATAATAATATATAAACAAATTTGTCTTTTAATGCAAATATGTAAGTGTGTAACTTTCCCACAGCTAAGGCTAAAGCTATATTCTCATTGGATTAACATGATGCAGGATAACTTTTCTATGACTAAATCGTAATACAGTTGTTAGTATTTTTACTGATATCATGTATAAATACAGTAGGAAAAAAAATAGGGCACTTCAACATGCCCTTTTATCCATGTAAGCTGGGATTCAACTATAATGGTATTCTGTTCCAATGCCAATCACATCTTAAATTTAATTTATTAAAACCGGAAACCGGCTATTAGCATATGAACTAATCATAGATATTAGAACTTCAACAAATACATCTGCATCTTCATGACCTTTTGTCCACCTAAGCCTGGATTCAACTTCAGTGACGTTCTCTTCCAATGTGAATCGCGTCTTTAATTAATTTATTTATCAAAATTGACATTTAACAGCGAAAACCCGCCATTTACGAAATGAAACTTAAATCTCAGATAAAATTCAGTTTGTGACAGACAAAAACAACATAATAAAATGCACTGCATATACTGTAATAGAGAGTAATTATAACTTTGTAATATTCATTCATTTAATTCATTCAAAAGACATTTATTTACTTCCATAGTACAAACGCAGATATAAACAAAAAGATGTGATTTAAAAGAATAATTTTAAAAAAGCTATGGAGAAGGCAAGATACCATGAAGATGAAGATTCTGCGATGGGCATGCCTCAAAGGAAATAGAAGTCAATACAAACATGAAAAAGAAAATTAAAAAAAACAATGACAAAACAAAGAACCGTGTTGAACTGAACTATACTTTTTAGGCTCAAACTCTTAAATTAATCTAAAGGAATTTTTATCAAGCCACTGCTCCCCACACTGGATAAAACTTGGCTAAACTTACCAGACTTCAATTCAATTCAATTCAAATTTATTTGAGCATAATTCAACACATTACAAATAACAAATGAACAATAAAAAGATAATTTAGTAAAACATTTACAGCTCAAGATAACCCGAAAAAACTGAATCGGTTTATTTCCGTTGGGGTCCCTTAAATAAAAAATATTACATAAAAGTTGGTTAAAAAACTAAAACAAACATTAAAATTTATTAAAACCTTTAAAATTACTAATGAAAGTACTAATAAAACTAACTAATAAAAGAAATAAAACCCATTAAACCTTAAAAGTATGTAAAAGTGAATGTGAAAAAATAAAACAGGTAAAAAACAAACATTAAAATTCGTAATTTGAAAATAATTTTACTGTGCTTGTGATCAAGCTAGGAACCGGATTCAAAGACCAAAAAAAACTAAATATTTCAATAACTAATTTTTCATTTTTTGTATAACAAGATATTTTGTCATGACACTTCACATTTGTTATAGAAGAATTTTCTTTAATTAAAACCAGTATGCTTACGTTTTTTGGTGTAAACAGTTTTGCTAACTATCAGTTAACATTTGTGCACCTAAAATTTTGAATGACGACGTAAGAAACGTAGTGGATTATTACAGTGCGTAGGATTTAGCTTGGGTCTCAGAGAAAAGCCACTGCGTATTTTAATCATAGTGCGATTTTGACAAGTTAACTTTCAGTGAAAATGAATGTAATGAGACCACGGCTTAAGACTCATTAGGTTTTGTTTATGCATCTTGCGTTGTGTAAGTGGTTGGCTAGACACTCGCTCATTGTTACATGAGAATTAATCACAGTTAATGAGAATTTCATTGTTGACTTATTAATGACATTAATGTTGATAAATATTTGGGGCCAGGAATTCAATAACAATGAAATAGTTCAAAGAATCAGTTCATCCAGGTAAGTATTCATTAAATAGACTAGCATAAATTTTTAGCTAGAATCCTGAGTTTTCCCTTTCAAATTAAATTAAAAGACAAAGTGAAGTTTATTTATTTATCTATTTCGTGAATACTTACTTGGTTGAACTTGGTTGAACTGAACTGATATAAGCCAGATTCCTATATGGATCTTACCCGCGAAAAATAATTTAATAATAATAACGCATGGATGCTACGTAACAAGCCTCAAATTCAAAGACAAAGTGAGATTTATTTATTTATTTAGCAGATTTAAATCTTTTAAATCATTATACTATTTGCCTCCCACTCATTCACTACAGACCCGCAAACGCACACTCGCTTATAAGCAAAATTCCTGGAAATGAAATTAGAAATTATAGTACAGTAATTTTTTTTCAATAGCTGTGAATGATGAAAGGTAAAATTAATTTGAAATATATAGTGTATAAAGTAATTGTGTGGCTGACTTGTAATATAACTATGATTGTGTAATGCTTATAAAATATATGTTTGTGTTATTATAGGCTGAGGAGAAAGTATCGCGTTTAAATCGTGAGAATAATGAATTGCAGTCTCGTATTGATGATCAAGATGAAGATTTCAACGAACTTCTCAAAAAACATAAAGCTTTTGTATTCCAGGTAAGAATAAGGCAAAAGATAAAGATATGAGAATAACCCATAACTCCCAACGTCACTGTGCTGAATTGCATATGTACATGGTCCGTGACTACTTTGCAGTTGTAGAGAGGCGCTAAGTTCACATCATTCCACAATGACGGGCTGAAGTGAACCATGGCATTATTCAGGTAACCCCATTACTCTTATGAAAGATGCAGTAGGTAGGTATGAGCCAGATGGGTACACTGGACCTGCCGTTTTAAGTCCTTATCCAAGAAGACTTGATTCTAGCAACCGAACCCTGTAGAAGGAGTGCCTAAAGCCACCGCCGATGTTAAGGCTGTAATCAGCGGCGCCCCTGCATTACCGCTTAAGCACTTGACTTGCACAAAAGGCCCAAGCACTGCAACATCTGGAAATCTGAGTCAGTCAGTCAGTCAGCAGTCTTTTTTACAGGCCTAGGATTACTGCCAGCGATCACTTACTTTATGTATTTCATTGGTAAATAGTAACCATTGAACTAAAATATATTGTTAAGATTTCAAATTTATTAATTTATAATCATCACATGGGCATTCTGGGTTCCTTGTTAAATATAATACATTTTTTGCCATATGCTATAAAAAAAAATTTTTTGTTTACATTTAATAACATAACACAGGTAGTAAAAAATTATGTACCAAGAAAAATATACATTTAAATATACTGTTAATCAAATTACAGGCATCCAGTGACCATGCTAGAATGTCGGAGCATCTACAACAGATAACGGAGCTTACGGAGCAGAAACAGCAGCTGGACGAGAAGGTAATAGAGATCTTTTGATTTGTTTGACGACACAGCGCTAGAACAGAATCACTCATGCGTGACCGTCCTGCTTGGCATTCTACATTTTCTGCTTACATAGATTTGGCCAAGTTACGTTCCAGAATCCAGAATGTAGATGACTTTTAGTGACGTCATTACGTTCTACGTCCTATTGTCGTCCTGCAATCGAAAGTTCCCTGATAACAGTTCCACACAAACAAATTCATTCTCTATTTTTTTTTCCCAAGTTAGAATTCAAAAAATATAAATGTAATGAAATAATCAGCAAAGATTTAATGAACAGGGAGAGCTGTAACTTGGGGGTGGGGGTCAGTGTGCTAGTCTAAAAAAAGACTGACTCTGGCAAAACCTTACTATACATTTTGTCAGCAAATCAAATTGCCATTTGAAACAATTTAAACTTTTTACTGTTTTGAAGAACAGTACTACCAAATATCAACTTAATATTGAATTACTGAAACTTTTAAAGCTATTTCTCAAATCCAACTTTGCTGATATCCAATTAACTAAGTAAGATAAGATAAATTAAAATTTATTGTCATAATGTAAACTTGAAATTATTTGGCTTGCAAAAGTATTAGAATATCAATTACTCAACTATTTCTTATCAAATATACATATTTACAAAGATTTTTGCATGCTTTATGATACAAAAAAATCCAATCTTAAATATTTCTGATAAGCTTCAGGTTTTGCCACATTTATCATGACTGTAAAGAACTTCATTCCCTAAAACATTTTTATAAAACTATATAACAGGGGCGGATCCAGGATGTTTGAAACAGGGTGAGGGGGGGCACAACTTTGATATAGGCTTCATGTAATAGAATTATACAAATAGCTAAGTATCCAATAAAGGTATGATTCGTGTTCAGTATATGCTGTTATGAAATTGTGTAACATTTAGTATTTTGTATATTTTTTGCTGTTAAAATAAGAGATGGCAGTGGCAAAACCGGGGAGGGGGGTGGTGGTGTGTTTTCCCTACAGGTCCCATTACCCCATCCCTCTAGACTGTTGTACTAATCTTATTCAATTTAGTTGAGTTGTTAGTTTTACCAGTGGCCTTCCCTGGGGTTTGTCATACAGTAGTTTAGGAGCATGCTTGAGCACCACCTACATTCTAATAAGAATGATCATCATTTAGCTAATGCCATTAATTCCCCTAAGGATGGCTAGCCAATTGACTACTGACTTTTTATAGTTGATAAGTGAATTTCTCATTTCATTGGGCAACAGAGCATTGTGAAAATGGTGATGCTGCTTACCTCCATATTAGTTCATTCTAAAATATATATAATAAAATTTTGCCCATTATATGGTTTTATAATCTCACAGAATATTGATCATAGCCTTTCAACAAAAGAAATTGAATCTGTTTTATACCCACAGGCTTTTGTGGTACAACTGTGTGACTGTATGTTAAACTCATGTAGGCCTATATAAATGTATTTATGATTGTTTTTAATCTTTTAAATTGCTATGTATTATTGTTTTGATACAGTATTTATAATTTCGTATGAAATGTACATTTGTGTTTTCATATGAGCGATTGTGCCTCTATAAGTTTCCTTGAGGATAAATAAATTCTGAATTTGAATTGGATGACCCTTCTTTTGACACTGAAAAGTCATATGCTTAATTCCTACTGGATGCACTTTTTTATACAAATAATAAGCAACTTTTAGTTTTTCAAAAAAACATGTGTTTTAAACGGTGATGTTTTTCTCCCAGCAGAAACGGGTCAAAAAACAAAAACCATGGTTAGGATTGTGTTCTAAAAACACACGTTTTAACACGCATTCGTTAAAGGTTTTGTGTTCAGAAAACAAGAAAGAAATAAACAAACCGGATGACATGCTTGAGGCTTTACCATAATTACCATGCATTCGTTAAAGGGTTTGCGTTCAGAAAACATGTGTTTTGTGGTACACTTTTCAGCTGCAACGCAATACCGTGTTAGTCGTGACCCATCGGTGACCCAAATTGACCTCTTTGTTGGTTTGATCGCTCATCCGTGGGAGCTAAGAAAGAAATAAACCAACAGGATGATATGCTTGAGGCTTTACCATAATTTTTTCTTACTTTTGCGGTGTGTTGTTTACTTCTTTCGCAGCATGCGCTGTAGCTCGCAGGAAGCAAGGTCAACTTCAACTTCATTTGGTGTTCGTCATTATAAGCGCCGCCCACCTGCCAATGCTTACATTACCGTATTTTTATTAGTTGCATTTTTCACTAGAAACGTGTTCCGAAGGATTTTATCTGTTTAAAAAAAAGCATGTGTTTTTGGTATTATTCAGCAGAAACACGCCCTTAATGTGCTTGATGCTGTCAAATCATTTGTCACTGTACTTAAGCTCTGTTTCTATCATTTATCTATTTAACCTTATTTTAGGTCACTGAACTCACTAATAAGATGGAGTACATGGGACAGACAATGGTTGAGAAGAATCAAGTTACTAGGTTAGAAGCAAGAGTGCATTTGGAGGATGGAAAAGAGCTGTCTCTTATACACATCTAGATGTGTATAAGAGACTATATTAGTAGTTAAGTGGAAACATATCCATCATCAGTACCAGCATCATTAATTATTATCAACATTAAAAATTAAACATTTATTTAAACGTTTAAAGTAACTAATTTAACAACGCCAAGTAATACGTGCTTACAAACCAGGAATTACCACAGTCAAGCTGATGTATTCATGCATGCTATAAACACAATGGCCCAAGCATGTTGTTGTGGCAGGTGGCGGCGAACGATGAGGGTGTGGAAGATTTTTGGTAGATTGCGGCCTGGGTACTCTATACTGTGACATATGTTTATTTTAAAGCAGCCGTAAAATTAATGATTAACTTATACTATTATTATAATATACCATATGTTTTAATGTTGCCGTTTTTACGAAATAAACTTCAATATACAAATAAATTAAATATTGTTAGCAATTTGTTTTACCTGCTTCAGATTTGTACGAACTATAAACATTATGTCATTAATAAAGAGAGCAAACACATGTTAAGCTCAATGGTGGCGTTGAAGGGAAAAATGCTTTTTTTAGGGCAAACTCTTGCTAGATAGTTAAATAGGTAGGTCTAGAACTTGATCAACGTTAGGCCTAGTCAGGTGAGCTTTTGTTCTGTAGCTGTTGTTTGATGTAGTTTTGATGATAGATAATCCCTTTTAGCTGTAGTTAGGGCATAAGTTAGAGAGACACTAAAAAATGCAAATTGCCGAGGTGAGTGCAATTTACGTCGGCAATTTTTTGCTGAGGACTTATCGTCCCAATTTCGAGGGCTGAAACAGTATATTTTTACTGAAAATAAAGATATATAAATGTATTTTCATTGCTTGCATTACAACTGCATTTCGACTCCACATGGAATGGTTCCTTTTGTTTTTGCCCTACCTATAGTATATGCCATCACTCATGATTTGGTCATGGAGACTCCCAATTTCACGACAGAAAATTCTGATTTATGAAGTAAAATATAATATGTAATTTGTTGTTTTTTGTCATCATCATCCAAAATAGGCCTGATAGGAGCATGTGTATACTGCATAAACTAGGTCAAAATTACTCTAAACATGGTCCATTGTCGGACAGGGTGCTAACAGCCATTGGTCAACTGTCAAAATGTCTACCACAGCTTGAACTGAAATGAACCTTAACACATCCCAAGCGCAGTATACTCAAAAATAATTCTCAAATCTGTATGCTTAAACAGATCTATTGTTCAGCAATAAAATTGCGCGATGAAAATCCAAATTACTGAGACATCAGACAGCTGCTTTAGAATTGTGCTGGCATGTTGAACATATGCTTGATCAGATCATGAGAATACAGTTGAAAGAATTACTGACATTAATGAGTTTATTTATGAAAGTTATACAAATTGCAAATGATTATTTTTGTTTGTGTTGTTGTAATTGTTTTTATTTAAATTTAGCATTCATAGAAAAATCAAAAAGCAAGCACCTGCGTAAACTTAAACATTTGATAGTGCATAAATTTGTCAAGAAATATTAATATAATTTTTAATGTCCTTGATAATAGCATTTGCAGATGATCTTTGATATGGCTTGGTACATCTGAGTGCTAGCTAATGATGGGTAGCGATATTATGGATATTAGTTAGTCTGTTTCATGAATACTTACTTGGATGAAGAGCAATATTATCGATGTATTCTGTAATACATCATAAAATCATTTTTATTTATCAACATGCTTAATGATCATTCCATTTTTGTGATAGGGGTGTGAAAATCAAACCTAAACTGAATAAAACCCAGTTAACATGGCAACCAATGAAAATCCAGAGCCACAACATACATTTTTAAATCAATGTAATGGGAAAATCTCTAAATATTTACATCTTACATGTAATAGAATAATTTATTTGTATAATAATTTATATAGATTTCATTTTCAAGGACACAGTGAATATTAAAAAATCTATTGTAATTAAGTCTTTGAATGTCACCAGTCATCCAGCTTTTGTGTATTTCAGACACTCTGAAGTATTAAAACTCTGCCATAGTAGAATATTGCTGTTTACTAAAGCTTGTCAAACATACCACACTTGATTAATGGTCATTCCAATCTGCCTCCCCTGCTGCATTCAATGATCTCCCTATTCACATTTCACAAACTATTATTGTTACACCCAGATTACACCCATCCAGTATACACTTACATAATAATATAATTTGCAATAAGTCAGACAGACTTCGCCTCCCATATTTAAAAATCCAATTCCTAACTCATTTCTCCCTTCGGCCATTTTCCAATTAAACCAGAATTTCCTCAGCTAGCAATATTTTAATGCCGTAATAATGTGTTGAATTGAATGAATTTATGAATAAAGAAAATCCTTGAGTAGAGTGAAATAAATATTTAAAAAAACAGCTCACACTTAAATGTGAAATAAGATTCAAGGATAAGTCATAAAGCAGTTGGGTAGATTTCAATATCTTGGAAGTGAAATAACTTGAGATGCTACGTCTGAGACGGAATAAAGGAAAAAAAGTAGCATAGTAAAATCTGCTTTGAAAAAGAAGAGAATTATATTAATACCTAAAAAGAATAAAAGATTAAGGCTGCTCCGATGCTATGGCTAATACATTTGTATGAGTACAATACTTAAGCCATTAAGCTTCGTTCACATCGAATCCAAACCAAAATGCGCTAAACACCAGCATCCCTATGCTTGGATACTGGTTTGATTTTCTGATCAGTTTGGTAGGCTTTCCATTCACTAAATTTGGATTCGATGTGAATGCACCTTTAAAGTCAGGCTCCGGAGGAAGAAAAAAATTGCATAACCACGCTATTTTTTCACCATTTTCCCCCAGTTTTTATATATTCAAAAATCCGTATCTCTTTAACCGTTCCCGAGTTTTCCGTCAAATAAGCTTTTTGTGTCTTAGAAAAAATCAGTTGTACAACATATTAAAAATTTGTTTCCCTCTGAAGCCTGACTTCAATGAATGAAAGAAAGGGTAGGAGAAGCATATATTTGGTTTATGCATTTGGAGGATGGAAAAGAGTGCTTGGGCAAAAAGAGTGACAAATTCAGAGGTGTTAAATAGAGTTGGAAATAAGATGTAGCAGATGTGCTCAATTTATTATCGCCAAATGAGTTGGTTTTATTTTTTTTTCCCAATGCTATGAGAAGGTTTTAAGAATTAACTAAGAAGCTGTAAATGAGCAATAGGCAGAAGGAGAAAATTTATGTCGCTAGTTTAAGTAATGGATTTCCTACTTTTCCAAGTGGTACATTACAGTACAGAGGAGCCCTAGAGGCTTGGAAAGACTTATCAGCTGAGGTCTTCTGGATCAGACGCTGCTGCTACTGATCATGAAATCTGTGTATAATATTAAGTTGTAATTATACATGTCTGACTTTATGGATCATGATGAATAAATGGTGTAGCTGCGTGCTAAGATTTGTCATTTCTTATATTGACTTATGTAGTAAGTCTGTAACCAAATATATAATTTATATTATTATTATTCATTATATGTGTTGTTAGCATTAAAGTTATCAATATTTAATGTAAACTTTCTTATTGGTTCAATCATAAAAGAATAATCAAATATTATTTATAAGTTATTTATTATCATTATATAAGTTATTTATTATATTTTATTAGTCATTCATTATCATTGTAATATATATACAATCATAATTATTTATTATATCATTATTTATTATTATTTATTCTATCACTTAAAAATATCTAATATATCTAAAAAGTATCAAATACTTGTAAGTTATTTATTATCATTATTTAAGTTCTTTATTATCATTTATTAGTTATTCATTATCATTGTAATACATACAATCATAATTATTTATTATGATATCATTATTTATTATTATTTATTCTATCATTTAGAAATATCTCCTTTTAAAATTGGTTTAATTTGCCCAAGGAAGTATTTGTTGGTTATATTAGCTGGTTTCATCGATCAATAATGATAATGTTGTACTTGAAGCTCTTATCTTGCTTTCTGTCTTCCATATATTTGTTATCATTGCTGATATCCTGACTTTAATTTTGATGTAAAAAGAAATAAGTTATAAAATATAATGTCATAGATTGATTGGTTAATTTTCAAACAAAAATATTATCTTTAAATAATTTCAGTTTGTAAATATATTTTTTTTAATCATAAAATCTGAAAAAAACATTTTAAAAATTCTATTAAATCATATAATTCTGCATTTGATAGTCTAATAATGTATCATCCTCTTACAAACCGATTAAATTAGTTTTGGTTTCATTGATTTCCAGGTTTCTACTACAAATACTGTATATACCTTTTAAGAGTCTGTACAAAGATTTTAGAAACAATATTATTTGTAATATAATATGCAAAATACGTGATAATTATATTGCCTGAATAAACAGAAATTCTTTCCCACTGGCAATACAGAGCATAAAGACGGTCAAATACAAAATTATGAATTTGGATTAGTAATACCCAGTATTAACATTTACTTATCTAACATTGACATTGTTATATACATTAGGAAAAAAGGAATTTGCCATAAGCTTATTGATTTTATATTTTTATAAAGATCAGGAATTAATATTATTTGTTCATCTTCATTTGATTAGGAAAATAATTATTCATTCCAGTTTTCAATTGAAAACTAAAAATTTAAATATACAAAATTCACATATTAAATAATTGTATTCTTGCAAGTTTGTTAGCTATAACATGGCGATATAAAAGTGATATTTTTATACGTCCATGGCTCAATGCAGACAGTATAGAAAAATTCTTTATGGTTATTGATTGCAGGGTCATATGGAACGTCTTAAAGAAAGCCTAGAAGCAATAGCATTGGAGAAGGACCAACTGAAACAAAGAGACCATAGGGCACAGGAGTCCATGAAGAAAGTACAAAAAGAACTAAGAGATTTAAGAGAACAATATTCTGTACTCCAACGAAAAGAGGTCGATGCAAGTAAAAAGAAACATGAATTTGTAAGTTCAGTGCCAAACATGCATTTTTTGTAAAAAAGTATCATCATATTACAATAAATATAATTCAGTTCAATTTTGATTTATTCAAGTCACATTCACATTAACATTATATGATTACAATAGTAAAAAACAATGTGTAACATATATGAAAATAAAATATTAATAACGTTAATAATAATGTTAGTGATTTTCATTCCTTTTATACTGTATTTGACTATAGTGCTAATAATAATAATTTGTAGCATTCTTATTTGGGATATATTCTAATTTTACTAAATTAAAGCAAGAAACCATTAAGTAATCAAATAAAAAATAACTTACAATCAAATTTATTAACAAGACAAGATGTTGTATACAAGTAACCGTTTCTTTTCCCTGGTTTCAGTTTTTCTCTGGAATACCCTGCCTTTTGACATCGCAAACAACTTCTATAAATGCTTTTAAAGCCCTCTTTTAATTAACCTCTTTAAACAAAATCTTTGACTTATTTTGATTGTACTCATATTAAGAGTAAATTATTATTGTTATTATTATTATTATTATTATTTAAATTTACATTGTGACAGCATCAAATTCAGATTTCATATTTTGTCATAAAGCACGCCATGATATTCTTTTACAATATAATCTATTATATATATAACATGAAATCATTATACAATACACAATAAATTCACGAAATGTATCAACTGTCTTCCATAACTTCATCTCCCTTCAGAAAATAATCAGTTTCATCATTGATTTAGTAATGCATATTGTTGAATTTTAGGAGGTTGATGTGCAGAACCTTGAGGAGACAAACGAACAATTACAATCTGATCTAAAATTAGCGTTCAAAAGAATCAAGGATCTACAAAATGCCCTGGAGGATGAGATAGGAACAGATAGTGATATTGATGATAGGTATGTGTTTACCCAATGAAAAAAAAAAAACATGTTTTTTTCATTTACAGACGCTTAAAAAATACTCAAATTTAACTGATGCAATTGTGCCTTAAAGATGTACGTGCTTTATCTGTACACACATATATGTATGTATATATATGTATGTATATATATATATATATATATATATATGTATATACATATATATATATATATGTATGTATGTATATATATGTATGTATTATTATTATTATTGTGATTATTATTTCATTATTACTTTTTATATCAGGTTTTTTTTATATCAGATTTATATCTATTTTTATTATTTCCATTATACACCAATTTTATATAGACCCTTTGTCTCATTTTAATTACTGTTCTCTCAGATTCTCAGTATTACAGTTGACTTCCTTATTATTGTTTATTTTGCATTGTTGTTTGTCACAAGCAATTTTACCGCCAGTCATTTTTAATGCTTCCTACTGTTTATTAGTTTATCACTTCTCATTTACTAATTGCTGGCCTTTTATCTTACGACTTATCTTGGTTATTCACTTGATACTTTTAGTTTGATTTGTTCTGTAATTCTCATTCATACGTGTTAACGCTGAAGAAGGATGCAGGCGTGTCCGAAGTATTCGTTTGCAATAAATTTTCTCTATTATGTCAACGTATGCTATCGCTTCATTTTCGTATTTACTTTTATTTATATGTATGTATATATATATATATATATTCAGTGGGAATTTTGCCTCACTAGACAGAATACACACTGAAATTTATGCATGAAGCACAGCTTTTTGTATGCAAGATTAAAAGCTGAGCAGAATTTTGTTCTTTATTAATTTGGTAAACTATTTCTTCATTCATTTTGTAACCAACTACTATATTTAGTCTGTAACTTACTTATTGTTGCACCTATTCAATCATTCATTTTGTAGGTAATTTTTCCATTAATTCCAATATTAAAATTTAATTCCTTCAATTACTCTGTATGCTATCTTTTCATTCATTTGTATAACTATTCAATGTAAACTATTCCTTCATTCATTTTGTAACTACTATAATTAGTCAGTAAGTTACTTAATGCTGTACCTATTCAATCATTCAATTTGTAGGTAATTTTTCCATTAACTCCACTATAACTTATTTAATTCCTTCAATTACTCTGTATGTTATCTCTTTATTCATTTATATAACTATTCAATAGTTTATTCATTCAATTAATACAGAGGAAGTAAATAATTTTCTTTTTTTGCTCATATAGTTTGTCTATTCCATTAGGTGGATGCTTTTGCTCCTTTCTCTTTTGGCAAAACGTTTTTAACTTGTTAGCTTAAATATAATTGTTTATTGGATACCTGATATCTTGATCTTGGAAATTCATTTCATTATTCTGAATTTTAAATGGGAAAACAATCAAGATTTTGGGAATAATATTCCAATTGGGAATAATTAATTTCAGTGATAATCCCAGGAAATTGCATAAGTATGAATGACCTAGTTTCAGACTTGACTTTGAATTTGTTTAATGGGAGTAAGTCTAAGTGTTCTTCTCTAGGTACTTGATTTATTTTTATTTAGACCAATAAAACTGTAAAATAAAATATTTAAATCACATTCTTATTCGCTGGCCTCAACTGAGCTTTGACTGAATTATAGGATCAGACGAGTAGGAATGTATATTTCTTTAGACGTATGTTAATGCATAAAGGATCAATAATAGTTTATGAAATTTTTGATTCTAATTTTATTTCAGTATATAAAGTTAAATAGCAAAAAAAGCTAAATTGTATTCATTGTGGTTGAATACTTGCTATCTTTAACAGTATTTTCTACTACTGATTAATAGTACTTAACCACATTTGAATAATTTTAGTAGGCCCACTTACTACATTTTATTCATTCATTCATTCATTCAATCAATAAATCGATCAATCAATTATTCATTCAATTATTCTTTCTTTCTTTCTTTCTTTCTTATCGTGTCGTGTCAAAGTGCTAAGAAACTATACAGCCCAAGAACACAAGGAAAGGATAACTCATAAATTCATTTATTAGAGAAACATCTAGTCCTCAGCATTTAAAAATATTTTTTTTTTGTTTTTATCTTAACTGCCCACATATCTTGTGATAAAAGTATTAATTTTATCCTCAGAATTAACTACATATAAAAGCATTTACAAATTCAATTACTGAACTGCTTCCATTGCCACAATGTGATGTCAATTACTTTTTATCTCAAGAGGTTTTTTTTTTATTTACCAATAAAATATTAATAATTATTTGTACATTCCTCTTTGCTTAGATGCTTTGGTTAAACTATTTTGCTAAATAAACAATAAGATTTTACTTTTATTGTTTTCCCACTCTCTCTCTCTTTCGAAATATAGTTTGCTAAGCAAGATATAAAAAGTCATGTTTAAAGGTATTAATAGTTGTAAATCCCTGTCCAGTCTATCAAATTTTATTCGACAAATGCATGTGACATGCCTATATATGGTCATGATTACATCACATCATGACCATATATAGGCACATCATGACCAAATATGGGCACACAACAGTTTTTTTTTTCAAATCAAATTTGATTATGTGGACAGGCCTTGACTCTTAAGTATACACATGAGTCATAGATTAATAAATTGAAAAACTGGAATGTTAATGAATTTACATTTTAATTACTTGTTCATATTCATAAAATTTAAGTGCTTAATAAATTTTGAGTACTCACTAAAATTTGTTAAGTACTCTACCTTTGAGTATATTTATTGATTGCCTTTGACCCAATACATTCATTATTTGCCTAGCTGTGTTTGGACTTGGTGAACCTACCCAGTTTTTCTACTTTTGATTTATGAAGTGTATGCAGCCTTAGCGACTATTGTGTCGTAAATTACTGCTTCTTCAAAATCCCTAAAGTTACCAATACATGCTTTATCCTATACGGAATTCGTGTATATTCTTGATCGATAAATATTTATTCAAAGTGTTTCAGCTGGCTATGTGTATCAGAATACAATAGTTTCCACTATCTTCTTTCTCCTATGAGATATAAATTAGAATCACCACCATCATTGCATCATCATTAAGGTTATTCATCTTATATGGCGATATTATGGGGGAATATTTCTATCCCCCTCCCTCATCCCTCAACTAAAAAGCTCTTCCTTGGGGGATTCCTCCTCCACATGAAATTTGCTGAGCAAAGAAAACACTCAGATCACCATATTTTCCCAACTAGTACCCCTCGCTTAATTGTCAGCCCCATCCCACTTCATCTTTGGGTCCTACTCAGACACCCTTCCATGTCAATACTCTTAGAGAGGCCACTACATATCACCCACCGCTATCATGAATGTTATCATCATCAACACTATCAACATCTTTATCCTCATCATTATGAAAACCATATTCACCAGAAAGGCTGCCCTTACTCTCCCATTTGTAAGGCAGATTACAGCTAGCAACTATTAAAGTGTACCATATTCTTTACCATCATACTTCAGTTCTATTATTGTAGTATCCCAGTTACCATTTTTAGTGTTTATTATAGCAGTCTTCATTCAATATTTAGCCATGTACTGAGATTCATGTAGTTACCGGTCCAGTAACTAACAAGGGAAACTGATGCTGGAGAGCTCAGAATTTCTGACTATAAGGAATGGGGTATTAAAGACTGTTCAATATGATTTCTAAGTTCTCTAGATGCATATTTATTTTAATGCAGTTTAATATTATTTATTTAGTCCTTAAAAGTTCACTTCTTATCACACAATATTTTTATTAAATTACCGGCTTTTATTTTTAAGCACATTGAGGCTTTAGCAGAATGCGCTATATAAAGGTTAAATTATTATTATTATTATTATTATTATTATTATTATTGTTGTTATTATTATTATAACCTACCTTAAGGGGAAATTAGACAACAGAGAAAGTAGAGAACAATTAAAAATACAACGTTGAGGGGAAAATAATATGACGTTAAGGGGAAAATAACACAAAAGATATTCCCCTTAAGTCCGACTTAGCGCATGATTTTATTATTATTATTATTATTATTATTGTTATTATTATGTCACATTGTCTGTTTTTCCTCTAAAAATGGCACCTTATACCAGATACCAGAGACATTGGTTTGTGCCAGTCTGCCACTGACTACTACAGCCACTGTTGATATTTAATTTTTCCCTGCCTTGCTATACAATACACTTATGTGAAGCTACTCATTTTTCACTATTTTTGCTAAAATACATATAAACTACAATCTTGCTACATTATTATCATTATTATTATTTAAAACTAGAAATATTCCCAGCTTTTCTATTTACAAGACATTTTTTCTAAAACAAAATCTACGTAATTTCCATGAAATTTCTTTGAAATATGATATGAAATATCATAAATTCCTTCCTCTGGAATCTTTGGAATGTTGAAATGATAATTTCATGTATTATACTTTAGAGGTTTATCATCACTGACTATTAATGTTTATACAAATGCATCCCTTACTCTGTGTTCATGGGGCATAATACTTGCCTACAGGAATGATATAATTACTGCTAATTTCTATGAATATATTATTTGATTATCAATAATGATTATAATAATATTATCGATAAGTCAGTGTAATATATTCATAGAAACTTGTTTTTTATCGATAATTAAATAATAATAATATCCTTGTAATATGTTTTTTAATAACTTTTATAAGTATTTCAGATGATACTTTTCTTTAAACACTTTCTTAGGAAGCAGTGCTAGTTTCTAGAATATAACCTGTATAAAAAAAAGTTCAAATTAAATTATTGCGCATTGTGGATTGGGGATAATTCACGTTTCACATACTCAGCCCTCAGGGAAGCTTACTGTAATGATGCAGCTAGCAATCATGTACTATCAAGTCCAGGGTTGAGATAAATATCAATCTCATCTTAGAGAATTGCTCAAGTTTAAAAAAAAGATAAAATCTTAAAGCAAACAAAATCAGCTCATTGTTCAAACAATTTTAGCATTGTCATAGCTAAAAATCCATCTTAGACAATTATTTAATCGACGCATACAATTTTTTGGAGTCGCTAATTTTCAGGTTAAGTTGGGAAAAAATTAATGTGTGCATATTCAATATGGCTACAACTGCTCACACATGTATTTGCCTTTTTTTGATCTGTGAAATACGGCATTAGAGTATGTCAAAGGCTTATGCAATTTTTTACTGATACATTTTTGGAGATGTTTAATGCGTGGAATAACTGTTTCTGAGCACCTATTTCCATCCTCAAAATTGTTTTGGTCAGTATGATTGTAATAACTTCTGATAAAATATCTTCATATGAAACCATCCGCATCTTAATATGGTATAACCGGATGTTTTTGTTAGTATGGTTGATAAATGTGACTTTGCAAAATCAAGAATTTATGATGATTTTTGTTTTTGCTAAGCAAGTCCACCCTTGGGTACCAATTTATATGCCTTTTCTGGGATTTATTAATGTCATTTAAGAACTAAGGGGAAAAAAATCATATATCAAACATTCTTAGTGTGTATCAGTGAAAGAGAGGCAGCAGAGTACTGTATCACAGTTAAGTAATTTCTTTTTGGTGAGAAAACATTTTAGTGATGTTTAATTTGTGAAATATATACATATTTCATACATATCTTAAGTCATGAGGTGATATATTGCATTTAAAATTATTCAAAACTAGAAGGAACGGTTATTCTGCATATCTCTGTGAAATTTACTTTTCACAGGAGTAGGCTTGTTTTAACCCTGGAAGTTGCAAAAATTGAGAATGCGAAACTAAACTCTATTCCATTGAAAATTTAATGGTCATTTTTATTATTTTAACTAACACACATTTTAACCAACACACCCCCATACCCCCACTAATGGGGTGGAGGTATGGGTGTGTGTTGGCCTACGCACTTATGTTTACTGTCAAAATGTAGGCTTAATTTTGCATACACTTCATACTGAATAAAACATTGTGTGTGTTAGTTGTGTTGCACTCTCGCTATTGTTTATTCATTGGCATTAGCACTTTGCGGCTGTCAAAATGTGTATGAATAAATATCAACATGTGTCTTCTTTTTCTGTTAGTGTTGATGTGAGGTGTTATTGATTAATGTGTATATCGGTTTTTATGTTATATTATCATATTTGCACTAATTAGTAGTCGTTCTTTCTCTTGGGCTTCTGTCTTTCTTTGGAATGCTCTGCCTATTACAATCCGACAGGCAACTTCCATTGATGATTTTAAGGCAGCTTTAAAAACTCACCTTTTTAG
>NW_022703183.1:426472-430226 GCF_011630105.1 Anneissia japonica | reverse complement strand
GCATAATGCGCTATATAAGCCAAAATTATTATTATTATTATTATTTTACAAAACTTTTATTGCTATAAATTCCATCGAGGGCCAAATTCATATACATGTGTACATCAGTTAAAAATAAATGGTGTGTACAATATTAATATATCTGCATTAATTAATTATGTAATCAAAAACTATAAATGCCATCGATGGCCAATTCATTTATAAAACTTGGATCAAATGTTAGTTGCTGGTTTGTACTCTTCAGTAAATTTAAAGTTAATCTTAAGAGTCAGAGTGATCCTTCACCAAATATAAATAAATCAGAAAGAT
Organism: Anneissia japonica; assembly: GCF_011630105.1. Lineage (NCBI taxonomy): Eukaryota > Metazoa > Echinodermata > Crinoidea > Comatulida > Comatulidae > Anneissia > Anneissia japonica. Next base: position 429,917 of record NW_022703183.1, on the reverse strand, counting down.
TTTTACAGTAATAGGACCTAGAGGCTATTGCTGAATTTCTAGTTGAAGTGATAAATAGTATTCCAGGGCAAGGATCAATCCTGTCGATATGTGCATATCTAATTAATTTATTCTATTCTCATAGTTGTTTTTTGTTTTTTTTTGACTCATTTATTTTTATGATGTTGTAAAGGCAAACATATATTTAATTAAATTTTTTGTTTGATCCAATCTGGTGAATTATTACATTTTTGCTAGGTTTTTTGTATATAACATGATGTAATTAAAGTTATACAATTTCAACAATTTACATATAGAAAAACATTTACTTGTTAATTTAATTATATGTCTTCAATAAAATTAATAGATTTGTGATTGAATATATTAGCTTTCTTAAAATATAAGAACACCTAAAAAATTTAATTTTTAAAAAATCATCTGGATCAAATAATTTAAATATATATTTTTAATTTTGTTAATTAAGCACTGATTTTTTTCCCCTTCCAGTGATGTAGGAAGCGACGATGACACTTATCTAAGACGGTATAGTAGATCTTACTCATCTTCCTCTCGTCAACGTCTAAGTAGCAGCAGTAGCTTAGATTACCGACATGGTGGATTAAGAACATCATACTCGGAACATTCTGGCTCAGAAGAGTCGTTCGCAAGGTAGTAAATCCAACATTATTTAAATTACATACTCTTAAGACTGACTTTAACATCTTTCTTTGATTTCACAGGCAGTGTATGTAGTATGTGTGCGCTTGTGCACTTGTATAATATTTATGTGTGTGTGTACACTACATTGTTAGATATAGTGTACAAAACAATAATATTTTTAAGATCATTTCTTATTTCTTTTTGCCAGATTTCTTAATACTTAATCATGTACTAATGTATCTGATGTGATGATTAGTAAGTTCCCTGTTCCTGGTTTTCATTATTCATTAAGAGTAGGAGTTCATTAAGCATGTCCTTCATTAGTTGATTTATTTTACAAAAACAATTTTCCTGATGGTAGCTTGTGATTTTTTTAATCAATTTCTCTACTGTCAGCATAATATATTCTATAGAGCTACATTGTTTGAAATCTTGTATACTATTGCTATGTTCTCACACGGCAGCTAACGGTTAACAGGATGCGGATCCTGCTAACCGTTAGCTGCCGTGCATCCATACGAGAAAATCCCGATCCGGATACCAAAAATATGATGATCGAATCACTGGCCAATAAGAAACTGGAAATTTTAAACGCGTATGTGTAATTGGTTGATGATAAAAACGCGCTCAACTTGCTAACCGATAGCGCTTGCTAACCATTAGTGGTATACGGATTCTGCTAACAGTTAGCGCTAACCGATCGGGCGTTCTCACGCAGGTGCTAACGGTTAGCTCCTGATCCGGATACTAGGGCTCTCGTGAGAACCAGGCATATGTGTGTGACCAACTAGAGAGCATCTGGTCACATGCTAAAAAGCAACAACGTAATTTATTTGTCTTTTCATTTATTTTAAATATAAACCATAAATAAACAGCATGGTTATCATCATTGATAGCTAAGCAATATAATGTCAAAAGGATTTGCTACTCTAAAGAACTATATATAGCACAAAAACCAAAAAGGGTCTACAAAGAAATATTAACATTCAATACCGTAGTAGGAAGAGGGGCAGGAGGAGGAGCCAGGGGGCTTAAGTCTCTCCGTCAGACAAGCCAAGCTCTCTCCCAATCCTCCTTGGCCACAGCTTGTGGGACCAAAATATAAAAACATTTATTCTTTTTAAAAAAAAAATTTTTAGTCCTAATGCATGCTAAAACATTCTCAGAATAACTCAAGACATTGCCCAGATTTTCAAGGTGCCAGAGGGCTTAGTTGAAATCTCTGGATTTTAACTAAGGTTGTAACATACGCTTTCACACATAGCGATCCTTGTACAAATTATTACTTCTCCAAATGCTGTACACATGTGTGAATTAGGCATTAATAATCATGTACAGATATACCTGATGTTCTGATATAGTAAGTGCCCATTCCTGCTTTTTTTTTTCATTATTCATTATGTAGAATTCAAGTTCGTCCTTCAAGTTGATTTATTTTACCTGAAAACAATTTTTCTAATAGGAGCTCATGATTTTTTTAATCAATTTCTCTAATGTAAGCATCTTATAATCTTTTAAAAGCTACATTATTAGGAAATCTTGTTAATACTGTGTAGGACCAACTTAAATGCCACCGGCCTCTTCACAGTCCAAATTGCTACAACATAATAATTTGATTTCATTTCATTATTTGAACATACATCATTAGGCTAGACTTTTTTATAACTTGTTTAGCAAACCTGCTGCCCGCAAATAACGAGGATTTCAAATAAAAATAAAAATTTATTTTTGGCCAATTAGCATACCCGCCGCCACAAAAAAATGGAAATTTCAGAAAAAAACATAAGTTTTTCTTTATTTTTATTACGCCCTCCACTGCATTGAAATCTAAGTATAAGATATGTATATTTCTTCCTAATTATATAAATTTAAAGCATTTAACCATCCCATTACTACACTGTGTACATGTGTACATTTACCAATACAATTTTGTTTTTATTTTCTCCACTGTCTGGATGTTTTAGGCAAAACTATGTGCTAAATAAGAAAACAAACTTTATTGTTAATTTTTTTCTGCACTCTGATGATCTTAAAAAAAATAAGTTCGCGAAACAAGGAATAAAAAAAAGTCTCGCCTTAATAAATTACATGATTTCAAGACCATTAAAATTACTCTTCAGTGGAAGCTTAAGCTAACTAATCTCAAAAGGATCCGCTAGTGTAGGACATGGCATATACAGGTATACATGCTATGGAAATAATACAATTAGCGCAAAAACCAAAGCAGGTCTACAAAAATACAATCAATAATTACTTTAATTGAATATAGATTCTATCCTATGAGTAGCTAATACAGCATTATCGGAAATAAATGTGTTGGCGGAAGAAATAAAGAAAGAGAGAAGTGACTCATGAAATAGGGAAGATTCATACAGATATTTGAAAAAGAGTAATCGAAAGTGAGATGACCAGTCACAAACAGGAAGACATTGTCAGGACAATGAAGCAAACATTTGCCTACGAAAAGTGAGGAAAAATAAATCACAACTCTGACATGAACATGTTTAATAAACCGCCAGCGATAAAGACTCCTTTACAAATGCGCTGTTAATGCAAAAAATGTTGGAAACGTGAGGCATGAAGTATTTTAGATTCAGTCGATGACATCCTGAATAAAGTGAGGGATTTGTACTGTGAACCTGTCAATGAATGAATAGCTTTGCATGTTCTACTTCACCATCTCTATATTGGCTTGAGGATTCTTGATTACTGAATTGAAATTTCAAACGGAACCTATTTACTCTCTCTTTTTATCTCTTTTTTTAGTACTACATCCTATTCTAATTGTGCATAATATATATATATA
>NW_022703183.1:311335-425879 GCF_011630105.1 Anneissia japonica | reverse complement strand
GTAGTTTAGGGACCATATCCGAGAAAATCCAACAATTGGAACCCTAAGTATATATAAACCTACATTAATCATAACCGAATCCGAAAATAGCGACAAATTCTTGCCTTATCACTTGACCACTCAGCTAACTTGAGGCTTCATCACCCTGTGTTTCGGGAACAGTATTCCATCCAAGTATTAACTGATTCAAACAAACTTTAGTTGTCTATTTTAACATCACTGTTGACTTGTTTTATCTAACGACAAGCATTCTTTCACTATTAATTTACTTTTAGTACATCATTAAATTTTGTTCAATTTTTGTCTGTTATTCCATAGAGGCACGCATAGTACATGCAACCATATCAGCAATTTGTAATGTTCACTCTACTATAGAGACAGGAGTCTGGTTGATATCTTTTTATGACATTGTGTTGACAAAATTGAAATCCTTTGTGTCTTGCCTGCTAATGTTACCGTATATATCGATTAAATCAAAGCTAAATGATCCAAAAACAATATCATTGTATGTAATTTGAACGCCAATATACTATACTGTTTTTAATCCCAGAAAATGATGAGTATGTTTTATAGATTTGCATTTGGCTGCAGTAATGTAGTGATAAACACAACCTATGAGTTTATCAGTAGGTGAACCCCAGGGATCAATTTTAGGGCCTCTCCTTTTTCTTGTTTTTATAAATGATCTTTCTGAAGTTATTTCTCATAGCAATGTATCATTATTTGCAGATGATACCACAATATCTGTTACAGATAAAAGTGTTAGCAATATTGGGAAAAAATTGTCAGAAGATTTACAAAACATTTGTCTTTGGATAAAAAAGAATAAATTAAGTTTAAATGTTAAGAAAACTAAAATTATGCTTTTGGGTACACATCACCAATTATCAGATCATGACTTTAAAATTAACATTAATGGCTATGAGCTAGATAGAGTGGTGTAGTTATTGATGACCAGTGAGCTTGGCATGATCATGTGAAAACTGTGTCCAAGAAAGTGTTTCCAACTCTTTCAATCCTAAAGCATATAAAACCTTTCATTGATCAATCTACTTTAAATAAACTTTATCTCTCACTTGTTCAACCACATTTTGAATATTGCAGCAGTGTCTGGTCAAAGCGTTTTGATAATGATCTTTACAAATTGACTAAGCTCCAAAAACATGGGGCAAGATTAATAATGCCCATTTCCTCACGCCTTCTAAAGAAATGTTCACATCACTTGGTTGGTTAAACCTTAATGATGTATTTGACCTTAAACTATCATCTTTAGTATTTATGTGTTTAAATGGAAATGTGCCTGAATACTTTAAATCATATTTTTAATTTGATAATGAAAATCATAATCATTTTACAAGAAATAGTTGCAAATCACTGTCATTAGACAGATGTAGAACAGAATATTACAAACATTCCTTTAAATGGAAAGGTGCTAATCTTTTAAATGCACTAAGCGAAGTAACTAAATCATCAACCAATTTAAATATTTTTAAAAGTAACTTCAAGGCATCATTACTTTCGGCTCTTATTTTATATTGTTTATTTTAATTTATATCTTTTATTGCTTTTATGTTTTTTTTTTTATTTTAGCTAAATGTTTTACTATATGTTCCAAAACATTTGTACCCAGGGGCCCAAGGGAGACCAGTCTTCTTGACTGATTGGGCCACCTTGGTTAAAGATTGTGAATAAATAAATAGATAAATAAGTCTAAATTTGACTATAATTAATGATCATGGTTGTATTTTTTTATATATTTTATTTTAATATATTTTATTTATGTATTGATTTTGGTCAGATATATGGTGTATTTATAATAATGAAGTACTGTACTGTATTGGTACAGTACTACTACAATTCAGTTTTGCTTTTTAATCATATGCATTATTGGATAATTTATCTGCTCTGCATGTTAATTGTCTTAGTCTGGAAATAAATTAATTTTATAGTATATCTACAAGTTGAATGTATTTGTAATGAATGAATCTAAATTCTATTTGCACCCTCAGCTGATGCTGTGAGCCACGAATGGCGATCATTTACAAATAACTCAATTTAACATGTTTGACGTATGCATCACTTTCATCTGGTTCATACGTTCTAATTAAAATACCACTTTTTTGTAGTGTAAACAAGGTCGTTGTAATCATTATTTCCTTATTCTTTTTATTCTTTAATTTTCATTTTCTTTATTGGGATTACATTTTTGATATTAATGTTTAAGTCAATATTTTTATAGTTCACATTCAATTCAATTCTTCATCTTAATGATAGCAATTTGTTTTTCACTTCTTAAGTTACAAAAACAGCACTAACGTGCAGGGAAAATATAAATGTTATTTCGTCATGGATTTAACCTTTTTAAGGAACAGCTGCCATAACAATTATTCTGTCTACCTTTCCTTCAAATGCCATCAACTTTTCTACCTAAATGTTTCATTACATATGTTGAATTAAACATCAAATCTGCAACAACTAATTAAGAGACATATTTTCTTAAATTAATCAGATATTGTAGTTGTATAACATACTCTCGCTACTTGCAAGAATCAATTTCTTTTAAAAAACATATCTATAAATACTCCACAATAAAATTAATACTGTCTGCTAATAATGTACAAAAATATATATTCATTTGATTGCGTAAGTAAAACTTTTCTTATACTTTGTTTAGCGAACAAAGTATAAAAATTTAATTTAATTTTTGGCCAATTAGCGAACCCGCCACCAAGAAAAAATAGAAATTTCAGAAAAAAATAAAAGTTTTTTCTTATTTTTATTACGCCCGTTGCTGCTTGAAATCTCCAAAAATAAGATATGTATATTTCTTCATGATTATAAATTTAAAGCTTTTAACAAACCATTGCTACACTGTATACGTTCAACAATTAAATTTTATTTTTATTTTCTCTTCCACCTAGATGTTTTTGGCAATAACTATTTGCTAAATAAGAAAACAAAATGTAATTTTTTATTTTTTTCCACTCTTTGACGATCTTAAAAAAAAAAAAAAATCGCGAAACAAGGTATAAAATATGTCTTGTCTGATATACAATTTCGAGCAAAAAAGAAATGTATTTTGAATTGCGTACTTTTTATGTAAGTAATGAACTTTCAACTACTTACCAATACAAAAAGCATGAATATAGATGATACAATTTCTGTTGAAAATATATATATAGATCACATTAAAATTGATACTGTGTTCTAATAATGTAAATTTGCTGATATACTTCAGAGAAACAAAAAAAAAACGAATTGCTGACTTTAGATTTGTGTTTCAATTGGAAATTAAGTCACAAAAATATTTTTCTTGCAAATACAAGTACGGTAATGTGTATTTAATAAAAATAATACAATGTAAGGCGTAATGTAAGGTGGGTTCAACTATACATAGGGATGGTGGATGTAATCTGGAAATGCAAAGACGGACATCACTTGGAAGAGCTGCCATGAAGAAGCTAACTAATGTCATGAAGAACCATGATATTCACGATACACCAAGTGATGTTAGTAAACAGTCTTGTCTTCCCAGTGGTACTATATGGTGCAGAGAGAGAGAGCTCTTTCCACACTATCATGTTTTTGTGACAGATACCTGTGATGTGTCCATATATGGGCAAGATGATGTCATATCATACCCAAATATGGGCATAATTTTATCATCATATACTCAAATATCGGCAAATCTTATGAGGCATGTTGTGGCAAAATAGCTAAGTTGTAGCAAAAATTGAAATACAAGTTATTGGTATTTTCAGATACCTGAGTATGTGATCTTTAAAATGAGGGGTCATTCAATAAAATTGGACATTTCAAGCCTAAGTTATTGAAAAGTGAAAGTACAGTACTCTTAGAATCAAGATAAACATGATTTTGAGTAATTGCCTTTCAAAGTTACTTGTGCATACATTGTTTAATAGAATGAACTATCAAAATAACATTAAATGAACAATTTGTTGACCACTTTCAGAACTAATACTTTCGTACATGATTAATAAGACATTAAACTCTTGATCTAAAGTGAAAAACAATCTGGATTTTTAGGTAATTTTTTGAGCTTCCATATTTTAAAGCTTATTTACTCAATACTGGCCTGTGCGACAACTTAACCATTTTGCCACAACATGCCTCATATGTATTGCCACATAATACATGATAATGTGAACAGCATTTTAAAGGAATAGTGCTCCTCATCAGATATATGTATTTTGTTACAGTATTTCTAGTAATTTTATCCAATGCCATATCCTTACAATGGTTTTAATTTCATTACCATCATAAATTTTTGTTATCCAGAAAACAGATCAACCATTCTTTTTTCTTTTTTTTTATTCTATTGCCCTATAACTCATCTCCGAATAATTTAGTTTTTTTATTTTTATAAATAAATGCTCATATATAATGTACCATCTGTTCGTTATAGAGTACTACAGTGTTACGTCACGATACCACAAGATATTACTCTGTTGCTGTCGTTGCAAAAAGCGTTCAACCGGACGCCATTTTCTTCACTGACAAATCATTGATCCCAATTTCTAGCGTAATTATTAAGATGTTGTATCTTACTTTTTCTTTGCAAATTTTAATTGATAATTAAATGTGTGTTCGTTAACTAATACAATGAGAGCTTTTGTGTTTTTAATACATCTTGATGGCAAAATATTAGATTTTAAAATGCCTATTCCAGAAAGCCTATGAAGTCATTCAGGCATAATGAACGCCACCTGGTGTCGTGGCAACACGACTGTGTACTGTATGAAAATATTCCATCCTTGCGTTAATCGCTGAAATCCGCTTCCTCCCATTTTGTGTTGTCAACAGCCCACACTATTTTGCCTTTCACCCCTCCTCCATGTATCCCTCCTATGTGCCCCTTATCAAATAATTATATCCCAAATATGCCCGTGTTAAACACTTTTGATGCAATTTATGTAAGATAAAATAAAACACCTTCTTGTCTATAAAAGACAGATTGCACAAAAGCTACCTCAATATCTTGTTGATTTAGATCTCTTCTCTTTATTATTCGCTGTAAGGCTGAATACTGTAGGTTAAAAATAGAGTAAATTCTAAGAATAATATTTATAGAGCGCTAACCCATTTTAGTACTTTTAAATGTCCAATATCAACACGGAAACATAACTAGAACCTTTCACAAAAATGGCTGTCATAAGAGAATGGCAATAGAGTTGTTGTTTGATTGTTTGGTTTGCAAATTCAAAGCTTTCGGTCTACCTCATTTCCGTTGCCATTTTCCTTGCAATATTATTTGTTTAAGGCAAAGCTCTGGAGGGAAAATACATTGTAGTTGTACAAATAAATATATTCTAAGACATTCAATGGGTGTTTGAAGAAATAATCAAGAATGGCTAATAAGATACAAATTTTTGAATATTAAAAAACTGGAGAAAGGGATTTTTAATACCACTTTGGATTATTATTATCACGTTTCTTCTATATTAATACCACATATCCCCAAGTTTTTTGGATATTCAAATATGTGTATCTTGGGCGAGACTTTTTTATACATTGTTTCGCAAACTTATTTTTTAAAGTTTGTCAGAGGAAGGTGGATGGGAGTTTTTGTTTTTTTATTTAGCAAATGGTTTTGCCAAAAACATCCAGACGGAGGAGAAAATAAAAATAAAATTGTATTGTTGAATGTAAATAGTGTAGTAATGGAATGGTTAAATTTAAATAATTAGGAAGAAATATACATATCTTTTTTTTTTGAGATCTCAAGGCAGGGTGGGCTTAATAAAAAAAATTAAGAAAAACTTAATTTTTTTTTTTATTTCCTTTTTTTTTTTTGGTTACGTCGGGTGCGCTAAGTAGCAAAAAATAAAATCTTATTTTTATTCAAAATCATCAATATTAGTGGACGGCGGATTCGCTATACAGGATATAAAAAATGTCTCGCTTTACTAGCCAAGTAATCTTTCAAACAGTTCTCAGAATATTCACAACATATCAAGATTTGTTTTCTCTGAAGCCAGGTTTTCAAGTTTTGAATATGTATGACATGATGCAGATACACATTTTTTAAATGTACTTCACACTTAAAATACAATATAAATTTATGAGGCTTAGGGTGTGGAGTTGTGTTTAGTTATGAGACAATATAAATCCTGGTATCTCGAAGGATTTGAACCTAGTACTTTGTGATACAAGACCAACACGTTAGTTTTATTCATTGTTAAAGCTGGGCAACCACTGCGCCCAAGGGTCATCGGCCGATGGGATTCTATGAAGAAAGCAATGACGCGTACGCGCAATGGATCGTTTATAATGACGATCCATTCAAACGACCTTCTATATTAATACCACATATCCCCAAGTTTTTTGGATATTCAAATATGTGTATCTTGGGCGAGACTTTTTTATACATTGTTTCGCAAACTTATTTTTTAAAGTTTGTCAGAGGAAGGTGGATGGGAGTTTTTGTTTTTTTATTTAGCAAATGGTTTTGCCAAAAACATCCAGATGGAGGAGAAAATAAAAATAAAATTGTATTGTTGAATGTAAATAGTGTAGTAATGTAATGGTTAAATTTAAATAATTAGGAAGAAATATACATATCTTTTTTTTTGTTGAGATCTCAAGGCAGAGTGGGCTTAATAAAAAAAATAAAGAAAAACTTTTTTTTTTAATTTCCTTTTTTTTTTTGGTTACGTTGGGTGCGCTAAGTAGCAAAAAATAAAATCTTATTTTTATTCAAAATCATCAATATTAGTGGACGGCGGATTCGCTATACAGGATATAAAAAATGTCTCGCTTTACTAGCCAAGTAATCTTTCAAACAGTTCTCAGAATATTCACAACATATCAAGATTTGTTTTCTCTGAAGCCAGGTTTTCAAGTTTTGAATATGTATGACATGATGCAGATACACATTTTTTAAATGTACTTCACACTTAAAATACAATATAAATTTATGAGGCTTAGGGTGTGGAGTTGTGTTTAGTCATGAGAAAATATAAATCCTGGTATCTCGAAGGATTTGAACCTAGTACTTTGTGACACAAGACCAACAAGTTAGTTTTTTTCCATGTTAAAGCTGGGCAATCACTGCGGCCAAGGGTCATCGGCCGATGCGATTCTATGAAGAAAGCAATGACGCGTACGCGCAATGGATCGTTTATAATGACGATCCATTCAAACGACCTCCGACAATCAGCAGACGGCGTTGCGTCGTCTATAGCTCACATGAAGCAGAGTTGGATTCGTCGTACGCGACAGTGAGCGTCCGGCTTTAGAAATTTCGCATTATTGCTTACCTATGGTGGAGATTATGCTCACATTCGGCATCTCTCTCATGTCTAGTGCTTTACCTGAAGTGCACATCAATCTCAAGTGCTGTGTATTTGATTTACATTATTATTGTAAATATTGGTATAGGCTACTCATATTAATGGCTACATTATGATTACTCTATTAGTCTTAGATTGTGATGTGATAAGGCCAACAAAAAAAACAAAAAAATTTTGCCCTTTTTAAAAAAAATGATAAATAAGGGCGGGTGGAAAAAGTTTTTCTTTTTTATCTTTTTTTTTAAGATACTCAGATGGAATAAAAATAACCCACAGAGGCCTAGAACAGCAATATCTTACATCAGACAACAACTTTAGACTAATTTGTAGGGCATCAGGCAAAAAATAAAGATAAAGTCACTCACATTTTTTTTAATTTGTAAAGAAAAAAGCTTTTTTTAGCTTTTTTCTTTAGGGTTTTTCCGCCCCTATTATTTTCAGTGAGTTAGGAGTGGGTGGAGGATGGCAAATAAACAATTTTTTTTTGGCCTAATAATGATAATGATGATATTGATAATTGATGATAATTAATAATGGTCCACTGTCAATTATCATCAGTTAGAGATTATGGATAATAGTGAGGATGATGATAACAATTGCTTTAAGGGTAAAACATGGACTCATCAATAAATTTATAAAAGGTTATTTTAATACATTGTACATTGAATCCAGTTGAGTTCATTTTAATAGCCTGATGAAGTATGAAACAAATGAACTTGTTCTGCATCGTGCAAACCTAAGTCGTCTACCAGATTCGTTGATAATTACAATGAATTAGAGGAATCGTATCTTTCGTTATTGCTTACCACTTTGTCATGAACATTCTCATTGCGTACATCATCAATTATAACAGTCTGTTTCATCAATCTACGAGTTAAGTAGACTTTAGATATTTTGCAATTTGGTCTTTTGACATCTGAGCCAAATCATATACCCTCAGTGAAGCGGTTGGCTGAGAGATATTGTTCCTGTTTCTTGGGCTGAAGACCCCGGTTCAAAACTGGCCAGCGTTGGGTTTATTTGAAGTCTGATCACTTGGCTCCTCGAATAACCCTCATATTGAGAGTTAGGCGGATTAAGGACAATGTTTGTATCTGTATGTGTCGGTTACATGTTGTAGTTAAGTCAGGTTGCACTGCGGCTGCCGTCGGTTTCCAGGGGCCCAGCCCAAATTTGTGTTCAATCCAATCCCCAAGTAGTAGCAGGTACTGCAAATGCTATTTCGATGTGTGTTTGTGTCAGGAAAATATCATAGGAGTGATGTTTTGCCCTACCTGACATCTTAAATGCTGTAATCACATTGTCATATCGAAACCCTCCTAAAGATTACATTCACATTGGAGAGAGTAAAGCCCTCAAGACAATATTCACATTGTAAGATTAAAATTCTCCTCAACATTACATTCACATTGTGAGAATAATATCCTCTTGAAGGTTGCATTCACATGTCTCCACCGATCGCGAGCCGTTGAGGCGCACGGTCTTGAGAGAGATTGTGTTGGCCAAAAAAATTGGCCAAAGTGCTACCGCTTTCAATGTGACCGGAAATCAATTCACATCACATTCCCAATTGTTTGTAGACGTGTGCAGATTGCATCGCGTTTGTACATTTCGTCTCACTCTCTCTCCAGAGAGAGAGAGAGAGTGTTTACATCATGTTTCATTCACGTCACATTCCCAATTGGTTGTAGACGTGCAGATTGCATCGCGTTTGTACATTACGTCTCTCTCTCTCTTTCCAGAGAGAGAGAGAGTGTTTACATCATGTTTCCTCGCAATTTGCTTCCGATTTTACCGCCGATTCTTCTATTTTTTAATATTGATAAACGACACAAACAATGATTTTCAGTTACAATGTTGGCTCTTGTGAATGCACTATATGCGATAAAACGGCAACAGATTACGATGATAATAAATATGGAGAGAGCATGATGGCTCCATGGTGTTCTTCACATTCGCGCAAACAAGCTAGCTACTTTGACCACAGAGAGATGCTTGTATATGATTGGCTTTCACACAAAGGACATCACAGCTCAATGGCGACCCACTTGTAAGCGGCTGTTTGCATGGATCAAGAGCGAGCTGCATCGAGAGCCGATTGAGAGCAGCTTGTAGTGGATCACCCACAAGAAAAACCGCACTTGAGCGGTTGTTCTCATGAAGGCCCGGTTTGCAAGCCGATCGTCTGCTCGCGAGCGACCTAAGACATGTGAACACGGTAATTGTAAAACCCTCTTAAAGCCTGTATCCACACCTAAAGGTTCATTCACATTACAAGATTGATTCCTCCCTGGATTGAATGTTGTAAGAGTCAGTCTCTCTCAAGCATTACTTATTAGTGATAGCAATGAGTTAATTGTGAGGTGTCTTCGTACTTGGGCCATGTCAGTTACAATTGATTTATTATTTAGCTAGTGTATTCAATCTGGCAATATTTAATGCAAATTCAACTCAAAGATAGCAGACCCCTGGAGTGAAAATTCATCGTTTCTCTGTACTAAATATGTAATTAGTTTCTTAGTCATCGTGCTTTCATCATTTGATATTGGCTTTGTCTATCTCAAAATAACAATTTATTTTACCCACTGTAGTTTTTTTTTCTCTGTAAATAATTAAGATTCTAGAATCATATGCTGCTTTTTTTAGTATAATGTGCTACCTGGGACACAAAAGTCATTTGTGCGTGTTCTGGGTAATTATCTGGTACTCACTTTCCTGAAAACTGCCAGAGTAGTAGGATAATTACCTTACAATCTGGTTTATCAGCAACAATTTTGATTGTAATATTGCTGGAGAAAATTCAGGGTAAGAAGAGCTATAATTGCCTTATGTTAATAAGTTTACCAGACCCGAGCCTAAGCTAGAGAAAGATACATTTTATCACAGGTACAGTATATAGGGTCTGTGGGTCTAGGCAATTGAACAATTGGATTGACATAAACAATGCACCCCAGCTTACTGCATAACGACGCTCAGGATATGATGTCATTTTCGAAGGAACAATGAATTGCATTGCATGTAGCTGTTTGTGGACACAAGCAGATTGTATAACAAACAAGCTACTTGTGTATATTGTATTTACATGAATGTGTATAGTTTTTATCATTTGAAAGAAAAAAAAAAGATGATTTCAATAAAGAAGGATGATGTAAAATGTAAATGAGCATATTGGATTCTATTAAATAACTTTTCAAGAAAAATATGTTGTTCCCCATTTTTGGGTCTAAAAGCCAAGAATGCAAGAGTGATACTCTTTCCCTTTTGAGACAATTCAGTTTTTCCAATGGGAACAATACCTACTTCTTTCACTTTATCCTTGACTCAATTGGTTCATATGAAACGAAAGTGTGGTGTGAAACATCATTTGATCTGGCTTAAGTTAAAAATCATTTGAAGTTATGAAATGATGCCAAATTACACTATAACTGTTTCGAATGAAGAGAATATGATACATCTTTTCCAGATGTGAACAGTACAATTGAAGACAATACATGTCTTTCCAAATTTGATCAATATTTTTTGTTTCCATTTGAGATATACATTATCTAGTTGGAGACAATAATACCAAAGTCAAAAGTAACTTCAAGGATCTTAGCTCTTGGAGGAATTATATTATTTTTGTCTTGTTGCTATTCTTGTATTTATAAGCTAGCATACTTATATTGATAACTCATAATTATGTACTGTATTTTTTTCAGTGAATGTAATTAATTTGTTTTAATGTGCTTTCTATCTTACTAACATTCTATTTCTTCTCTTCGTCTCTGTGTGCTTCTACCTCAGAAAATCAAGGACAGATGGATACTAAACACAATCAGGTAGTTTTGTTTGTTTAAAAAAAATGGGAAAATAAACTTTTTTGCTTTCTAAACACAAGCTTGAGGTTACTGACTGAATAATATATGTGTATTGTTTTGCTGCTCTTGTAAAGTTTCTAGATAAATCATTTACAGGTCATTTTGCCCTCATTACAATAGTTTAGTATACTTGTAGTTTTTTTTTCAAACAATATCAAAGCATTGCTAGTTGTGATGGTTAGGTGGCTGATATCATTTGCATTTTGTTGAAATAACTTCCTACATCATTGTTGTAAAGACAATAGTTATACTATTAGTAATACGATTAGTATTTCTTCAATTTTTTTTTTTTGTGCATTTTGTTGAAATAACTTCCTACATCATTGTTGAAAAGACAATAGTTATACTATTAGTAATACAATTAGTATTTCTTCAAAAAAAATTTTGTGTGTGTTTTTGTTTTTTTTTGTTTTTTGATAATATTATTTTTTCATGCAGGCCTGTTTGTCCTCTTTACATGTGTTACTCACTCGAGTCACTTACATTTTTTGTGGTCATATGTAGACATACAGTGGCATATCAAAGTATCCCTTCCCATTTCTAAAACTGAATAATTTGGAAATCAGTCTCCTTTTGATTTTTTAAATGTCCCTTTTGAGCATTTGGGTTCACTTAGTCCAAGATATCACAAATTAACTACAGTACTATTCATATTGATGAAAAGAAAATGAGGTAGAGTATAAAGAACACCCCTTCCTCCCCCCCCCCCATCCCACACCAGGATATGCCACTGTCACCTGTCATACCTAACAGAACTAATGTTTGATGAAGTGTGTGTATATTGTTATATAGCAAGTATAATAAAATTTGCCTGATAATCCTCATTCACTTGTGTAACATCATAAAACATTATAGGTTGATGGATATGAAATTAAGGATTATGATGAAGGTGAAACCTTCCTGAGGTTCATTGAAGTTCAAACTTTATAGTTTGATATAGTGATGACTAAACCCATTTATTGCTGACTCTGAGTACATTGCCCTTTAAGAGCGAATGGTCATTTCGAAGTAGCCTTGATGAGTTTTGGGCTAGCTAATTCAGTCATTTCTTAACAAATTTGTTTCTGATGTAAATAAATGCATGTATTTACTAAACTAGGGAATGAATTGATGAGTAGGTGGGTGGGTGGATGTATGGATAAATGGAATGGATAGTAGAACAGTGGGGTGCCTGGGTGGGTTGCTGGATGGATAAATGGAATGGATATTAAGATATATTGGTCAAAGCATCGATGGATGGTAGAATTGATGGACAAATGGAATGGACAGTAATATCGATAAATAGAAGAATCGATGGATGGTAGGAGGGGTGGATAAATCGAATGTATAGTAGGTTGGATGAATTGAAGTATGGTAGGATGATAGGACAGATGGGTGGGTGGATGAATGAATAAATAGATTAGAATGATACTAGATGTAATTACGCTACTGATTTTTCTTCAATTCATAGTTTATTTATATTAAACTATATTTGATAATTACTTCCCCAGTTACTGGCTTCTGTAGAAAGGGTATCATTTTTGCCAATGTAATTCATTTCGTTTAATCAAAGTTTTATTAAGAAAGATGAATGCAAAATGATGATGATAACAAATATCATTGAAGTTGAAGCCAATTTACAGAAATATAATACAACATAATACTTAGAATTATAGTCAACATAAATAAATTAACATTAGTTCAGACTAAATATTAATGCATACATAACCGTATTGCTTCTGAGATAAACATTAATTGTTATTGTCAGTGTTACCTTGATCAGATTACTGTACTCTTAAAACTAAAGTAGTGGCCAGCCTTATGAGGCTGTTGACTTATCTCCATAGGTCCTTTGTTAAATCTGTCTTCTATAATAACTATTTAATCTATACATACATTATTACCACCACGGGGAAACTATGCTTTTACTGCGAATCGTAAATGCAGTACTTCTAGGTAAGCTACAATACATACTAGTATTTTTCATATGTCGATAACATATGTTAATCAGATTCATTAATTGGATATGAGGTATTATTTTCAATTAAATGGAACTGTGGTATTAATTATTGATATTTAGTATACAATATGAATAATATTATGGATATATTTATGTAGTGGTGTCATTAGCTCTGTAATTAACAAAAGAAGAGTATTGTACTTAGACTGATGACTCTTGTATTCAACTTTCACAACTGCCATGCTTCTATAGGTGATGTTACAAAAGAGTTTAAATCAGTCTATTTTACATGCAGAAACAGATATTCATAATGGAAAGTAAGATGACCTATTTTTCTTGTTACATACTATTAAAGTATGAATGTGAAATTACCATCTTTCCACAATAGCTGCTTCCAGTTTAAGCTGGGTTCTCACTGCATCGTACAATGGTTGTACGAAGAAATACAACTTCACTTCCTGTGAGCGCTAGACGAAGCGATGCCGTCTACTCATTGTCAATGGCAGTCTGAACGGATCATCATTAAAAACAATCAGAACTTAGAAATCAGAATTTTTTTTATTTTGGACCAAACATTATAATAAGAATTCCTGACATATATAAATTTAATCATAAAAAATTGATGGTCAGGAGATTCTCATTAAGCCTAAAATAAGCCGCTACCATAAGAGCTACTGAAGAGATAAATAAATATATTGATCTCTCATGGTACAATTCCATATGTCATTATTTTATATGATTATTATATGCATACAGTATAACAGAATATCATCACAAAGACAAAAAATAAATAAATAAAATATGCACTCAAATTACAATTACCATTATTCATTATTACATACGTAATAACAATAATATAACAATATTCTGTATTGCATTGTATTCTCGAATTAATATATTTTAATATAATTAGCAAAACCAGAAAGTCTATGAGTTGTAACTATAGAAATAATACAATTTGGAGTACTGTAGTTTACGAGTCTTCAAACACCATATATAATAGACAGTGTTGCAAAAACATGATAAACCTTAGGTATTTGAATATTTTCTCTATCTCGAGTTTAATAGCTATGTACGGTATTTCAGGAAAAGGCACAGGTATTATACTTCATATAGTGCGCCAATCCATTGGGTGCGCGTCACGGCGTTGTCGTGTTGGCTGGCGACCTTCAGCTGCAGTGAGCGCCCAGCAGTTATACTGCTCTCTTTACTGCTCCTTTTATTATTTAATGATCTTACTTTACTTAATACAAAAGTACAAACATTTGCACATTATTAATAGAAAGAACAATTTGATGAATGAACAATGAGACTATAGATCAGGTCAAGTAAATACCAAAATCACCTTGAGAGGGAATTTGTCGATGGAAGTGCTATAAAAATATAAGGTCATTATCATTACTATTACCATCAAGATGTCAGGCCAAGATCTAAAGAAAACACATTAAATATCTATTACCTGTACAAATGCTGTCAACTAGAACAGTTCATGAAAAACAATAAAATAAATGCTATAAAGCAGTCAACATATCTTTGATAAATAAAAAGATACTAAGAACAACCATTAAATTTAAAGTAAAACAAAGAATTACTGTGTTGATTCAGACCTTAAATTACTGAAGACGATCCAATAAAAATTGATGTTTATTTTTATACTTCTATATTTGTATTATACTCCTTAATTTAAATTTTAATAAAAATTCTTAAATAAATTATCAACTGATTTATAGTTTTCCACATAGAATATAGGCATATATATATTTGTTAATTGGGAATAATTTTTTTTTATTCCAATTTTTTAATTAATAGCTAATAAATATATACAGAATAATTAACTAAGATGTAGAATTTTATTTTTCATTGACAGTATCAATAATAATAATAATAATAATAATAATAATAATTCTTTATTGATCTTCATTCTAATTGGAAATCGGAAATTTGGGCTGGGGACCCGCGGCAGCCGCAGTGCTGCACTACCCGACTTAACTACAACGTATAACAGACACATACAGATACATTGTCTTTAACCCGCCTAACTCCCAACTGATGGTTATTCGAGGAGCCAAGAATTCAGATTCCAATTAAAACCAAATGTGATCCAGGTTTGAACTGGCATCTTCAGCAGATGAAGCAGGAACAATACCTCTCAGCCGCTGAGCTCAAGTATATATTTATCAAATTTATATTATCTATAAAATGTTTAAAATATTTTATTCGTTTACTAGTTAAAGAACACAGTAAACTTTTGAAAAAGAGGAGGGGATTGATCATGGTGTACTGCCTAATTTAATACCTAAAGGAACCCACTAAAATTTTCACGCTTTCGTGGGTTATCCTTTGTGCTTTTCAAATTTGAGAAATTTTCCTAGTTTTGAAACCACAACCCCGAGATAGGAAGGGAAGTACTTTAACACCAAGCTATAGCGCGCCCTCTATAGCCTATGGTTCGGTATGATAAAAATGAATAATATTGAATTACATGTAACCGTCTGTAGCTCTCATGATGTTTTCAAATTATGTAAGAGGATATAGTACTTTGGGAACTTTTTTCACTCCAGTCGCATGGTTTTTAATCAACCCTTCATCAATATCGTAATTAAAATCAATCCCTTGGTTGTTTTTTATTATTATTAAATTTTCCTTATTTGTGTCATTTACATTTGCTTATGATTTTTGTAATCCATTGGGTTTTGAGATACACATAATTTGTTTTTTCTTTTTGAATATATATAAACAATCAATGAATATTATATAATATATCAATTATATATTATTGAATAGAACATAATAGACATGCTAGTATATTTTATAAAATTATCAGAAGACCACATATCTATAAAGATTTTATAATCAATTTATTTAATGTTAATACATTGAATGAATTTAGTCTTATTGAACTTTTTAACCCTCTTATGGTTTCTGAACTCATTTAGCCCACTTATGTTCAATACACTTATTTAACCCTCTTATACTCCATAAATTTATCCCCCTTGTAAATCCTATACTTAATTTTAATCTTCTTATGTACTACATTTGCTTTTAAACTTATTATACACATATTGTAATCCTCTTATACTTTCAATACTTACCGGTTTAACCCTCTTATACTTCCTACTCGTATGCTCCATCCGATTATCAAATTTTCTTTGAAAAGTACCAGTATCTCTGATTTCCCTATATATCACATGTATTTCTCACATAAAACTTGATATTTTAAACATAGCTTTATTTTAATTATTATGTTTTCTGCATTTATTTTACTTGTACATTTAATCGAGTAGGATGTGCTGTATAGGATCCTGTTCCTTAATATCAAGCTC
This sequence comes from Anneissia japonica, assembly GCF_011630105.1. Taxonomy (NCBI): domain Eukaryota; kingdom Metazoa; phylum Echinodermata; class Crinoidea; order Comatulida; family Comatulidae; genus Anneissia; species Anneissia japonica. The sequence goes on along the minus strand of NW_022703183.1, from coordinate 409,447 downwards.
CCATAGGATTTTTTAATATGAAACTGTATGAAATTGGATTACAGTTTATCTGGAAATGACCTTATTGTACTACAGTAACTAGTCACCTGGAAGCATTAATAATATATAATGAAATATGAAGCCATTTCAAGTTTATAGCTTTATATAATTTTCTAGGTCACTATCAGCCAGGGAGCTACTGTAGGTGAATGAGCACCAAACCTCCCACTCTCTAGAATTTTGTTTAAATATTTATGAAACTTATTCAAAATAGATTTAGACACATCATTTGATTGATTGTCATTCTTTGTGAGAAAAATCAATCATCAAAATTCAATTGAAAAAAAATGTCTGTGAAAACTTGGAACTGTTGTGAGGTATTGGCCTACTTTCTACATTTTGGAAGTTTCATTTCTGTGTTTAGTTATCTTGACTCTTTTTACTTTGTCCTGAGTTTATTTTAATGACTTGTTACATTGGTAATGAATTCTATTTTGATACACAATCAATTCATTTTTATATTAATTGCATTTTCTGAGATTCTTAGATTTCTTATATAGTTTTTTTCTCTGTTAGTTTTCTCAGTGTTAGTTTTCTGTGTTTAAGGTTCTGTGTTAGTGTTAGTTTTCTCTGTTGGCGTGAGTTTTCTCTGAGGTGTTAGTTTTCTCGTTGGTGTTAGTTTTCTCTGTTGGTGTTAGTTTTCTCTGTTGGTGTTAGTTTTCTCTGTTGGTGTTAGTCTTCTCTGTTGGTGATAGTTTTCTCTGTTGGTGTTAGTTTTCTCTGTTGGTGTTAGTCTTCTCTGTTGGTGTTAGTTTCTCTGTTGGTGTTGGTTTTCTCTGTTGGTGTTGGTTTTCTCTGTTGGTGTTAGTTTTCTCTGTTGGTGTTAGTTTTCTCTGTTGGTGTTAGTCTTCTCTGTTGGTGTTAGTTTCTCTGTTGGTGTTAGTTTTCTCTGTTGGTGTTAGTCTTCTCTGTTGGTGTTAGTTTTCTCTGTTGTTGTTAGTTTTCTCTGTTGGTGTTAGTTTTCTCTGTAGGTGTTAGTTTTCTCTGTTGGTGTTAGTGTTCTGTGTTGGTGTTAGTCTTTTCTGTTGGTGTTAGTTTTCTCTGTTGGTGTTAGTTTTCTCTGCTGGTGTTAGTTTTCTCTGTTGGTGTTAGTCTTCTCTGTTGGTGTTAGTTTTCTCAGTTGGTGTTAGTTTTCTCTGTTGGTGTTAGTTTTCTTCATCAGTTTTAGTTTTCACTTAGTGTTGAGTTTACGCTATCAGTGTAAGTTTTCACTGTCAGTTTTAGTTTTAATTAACAGTGTCAGTTTTCACAATCAGTGTTAGGTATCTCTGTTAGTGTTTAGTTTTTATTATCAGTGAAGTTTCCCTTATACTGTAGTGTTTAGTTTTTACTATGAGTGTTAATTTTCACTGTCAGTGTTAGTTTTTACCATCAGTTTTAGGTTTCTCTGTCAGTATTACATTTAGTTGCACTATCATTACAAGTTCTTCCATTAGTGTTCAACAACAAGGATACACACATCGATAGTGTCTAATCTGCCCAGAATTAATAGCAGTATTTGATAAATTTATGCATGAAACAAGTCATTAGAGCGAAAAATAGAATTTGATGTTAGCAAAGTGTAGAAACAGAGTTGTTAATTCAAATTAGATTCATTTTAATCAGTTGAGATGGTCTCTGTTGGGTTTTTTTTGTTTTGGTGTAGAAAGTACTGCATGGAAAATTGTTCATAGTTGAGGATACAAATTTGCTTTGACATCATTTGTAATTTATAATTACGATATATTTGAAAGTGATCATTAGGTTGATATAAGTAATGGTTTGAAGTTAGCAGAATGAATGTGTTCATCAATGATAACGAGGAAATTAATTAGGATGTGATGTCCTCCAATTGATGCTATAATTTCTTGTCTTCAGGAAACAAAGAAACGATATTTTTAATGAAAATTATAGCAAAGATTACCGAAGTCATTAATAAATCTATTCTTTTGATTTAATCAAATTTAACTTTCTAAATGTCTTGTTGAATTCTATATATTATGTTTTCTCCAATTGTAGAAATACAAAACATGTCACGTTATTTTAATACAATACTGTTTGTTTCAAGCCAGGCTCTGGAGGAAAAAAATGTTTGGATATGTTGTACAACTGATTATTCTAAGACACAAAAAGCATATTTGACGAAAAACTCGGAAGGGGTTAATGAGATACAGATTTTTGAATTTCTAAAAACTAGGGGAACCACCCTTTTTCCACCTTTTTCCCCAGTTTTTAAATATTAAAGCATCTATATCTCATTAACCACTCCTAAGTTTTTTGTGAAATTCTATATTTGAATTTCTAATTTTATTTATCTTTCAGTTTTTCTTGCCAGTTACCTTTCCTATATTTTCAAGCATCACTAGGGGAAGAAGTAGTATTAATAAGTGGAATTAATCCTTTCCCTTATTTTTTAATATTCAAAAATCTGTATCTTATTAGCCATTCTCAATTATTTCTTCAAACACCCCTTCGATGTCTTAAAATATGTACAAAAAATAGCCAGGCCCAGCTTTAGGCTGGTACATATTTCAGGTAATGTATCCTGGTACAAAATGAATACCAATAACAATACGAATGCTACAATTATTCATATTATTTAAAACAAATCTACTAATCTATTACCAGTTAAACCATAAGAGCAGCATAAAATATTGTAATGATTGTGATTCAAGAAGTATTGAAATATCCAAATGGAATTATAATATTAAGATCATTTCCCATATGGAATTACTATCTCTTTCCATTGCCGTAATTGTAATTGCAATTTATCAATGAAAAGTGGGAAAGGATGCATTTCCTCCAATAGAATTAACTTCTGATTTATATAGTCACTATAGAATATATGGGATTAAATTTTATGTACGGGACGTCTGGTATTTTTGGATGAATTAAAATGAGCTGTGGAAGGACATCTTACATTATGTCAAGCTTCTATCACAACCTGTCTCTTATACACATCTAGATGTGTATAAGAGACAGAGTTAAATGTGTGTTCGATAACTAATATAATGTGAGCTTTTGTGTTTTTAGTACATTTTTATGGTAAAATATTAGATTTTGAAATGCTTATTTTAGAAAGCCTATGAAGTCATTCAGGCATAAAGAATGGTAAACATCCAGTGGCGGCTCTAGGATATAATTTATGTAGGGGGCTAAGATGTCCGACTGGGGGGGAGGGAGCTAAATATTTATTGGTGTAACTATAGCTGAAGGCCTGAGCCGGGAGCGGGTATGGGAGGGGGTGTCCCTTCCCCCCAAAATGAGATTTAAAAAAAAAAAAATTGGGACTTCTAGAATGCCGGATATGGCTGGGATGGAAAAATTAGGCCTTTTTTTTTTATTTTGGTCCGACTGTCGACGAACTTTGGCCAATGGGGGCTTGACAAGACCGATGGGGGGCCTTAAGCCCCCCTTCCTCCACTGGCGCCGCCACTGTAACCAACGTCTGTTGACAACAGAGAACGCTACCTGGCGTTGTGACAAAACGACTGTGGTACTCTTAACAGTTTTTAATAGTCTCAGTTATTGTTTAGTTTTCCACCAATCAGCAGCAAGTCTCACTATCCAATCACATAAGTATTTCCCTGTTTGGATTCTCTGCAGATATTATTCTCCTGAAGACGATTGAAGCAACTCAGTTTAACGTCGAGACATTCTTAACAAACAGCAGTTCTTTTCAGAACTATCTGCGTGGTGTGTTCCGCAAGCATTAAATATAGTTTTTGATATTAATATATTTATTACCATGAGGTTATACCTGCCTTATTTTTTTTAACTATAACTGTCCTTTGCATATTTTTTTTTTATTTTTTATTATGTATTAAGTACTGAAGTACAATAATCATTATTGTACAGAAGTATATGTTTGATTACTTGCTTGATTGTCTGGTTGAAGGCAGTGCTTCTGGTTGCCTCCGTTTCACCACTTACCATATCACTCATGCTGACAGGTTGACCAACTTGCCTGCTTACTTGATTGCTTGGTTGATACAAATGCTTTTGTTTCTTTACTTGTTCAGCTTTTCTGCTTTTAGCACACTGTAGTTGCCTGGTTGCTTTGGTCTTTCCCTTTTAAAGCTTGCATGTTCTTTTTCTGCTGGCATCAATGTAGATATTTAAAACGTCTTATACCCAGGTTTTTGGTTGGCCAGTTATCTTGAATGTCAGCATGCATCCAAAATTACTTGCCTGTATGTCTTGAATGTCAGCGTGCATCCAAGTCTGCTGGCCTGCTATCTTGAATGTCAGCATGCATCCAAGACTACTGGCCTGTATGTCTTGAATGCCAGCATGCATCCAAATCTGATGGCCTGTATGTTTTGAATGCCAGTATGCATCCATGACTACTGGCCTGTATGTCTTGAAAGTCAGCATGTATCCAAGTCTGCTGGCCAGTTATCTTGAATGTCAGCATGCATCCAAGACTACTGGCCTGTATGTTGTGAATGTCAGCATGCATCCTAGACTACTGGCCTGTATGTCTTGAATGCCAGCATACATCCAAAGACTACTAGCATATATGTCTTAAATGCCAGCATGCAATCAAGACTACTGGCCCCGGGGAGCTCACTTGCATACCAACTAAACAGGGGGAGTGCCGCAGCCGCTTCAGTACATGAGACACTTGCGCTACCTATTTTACTGAAAATTCTTACGTACTTGAACTACTAATTACCAAGTCGCACTGTGCTCTAAAGGGCAACAGGAAAAGGGCCACTCAATAGTGCCAGAGAGGGCGCAATAGTGACTGGTTAACAATGGCAAAAAGTGTGGCTGTACTTAGCACCCAGTTCAGCTTGTAATTCCCGCTAACAACGTGCGGAAAATCATGTCACTTTGACACAGGATAGGCCAGGGACTTTAACTACCAATTTCACACCGGTTATTTCCCACACTTGAGCTACAAACTCCTCGCAAGTATACCCCATAAATGTTGCAACTCCACCCATTTCCCACACTTGCGCTACCAAGTCCTCAAAAATATACCCCGTAAATGCAGCACCTCCCTGTACCTGTATAGAAATATTTAAGAGTGAGGCCCCCTCTCCCTGGGCTACTGGCCTGTAGCTCTATGTCTTCAGTGTCAGCATGCAATCAAGACTACTGGGCTGTACGTCTTGAAATGTCACATTGCATCCAAGATGACTGGCCTGTATGCCAGCCTTCATCAAATATTGCTGGACTACATGTCTCAGGATGCCAGTAAAGATCAAAGACTGCTTGGTTAGCCAAACTTTAGAATACTCAAGCTTCTATCACAACTGTATATAGTTTTACATCTTTAAAGATGGAGTTGTTATATTTTTAACTCTTTGTAATTTTAGATTTGTGAGAGTTCTACTTGGTAAGCTCTGGTGAATTCACCTGCTCGTTCAAGATGTTTAAAATATGAATGAATAGAGTAATCTGCTCATTATGTATTGCATAATTATATTATTACTTCACAGACTGAGAAAAATATATAATAATAAATATAGAAATTTTTGTGGCTTCATATTATCAAGTGTTCCTTGCATATCATTTTGTCATTCTGATTTGTTCTGCAAACCATACATTCATTAGTATGTGTTGTCTGTTGCTTATCTCGTACAATATTTTTTTTTCATTATTGAAGAAAATACTACACATTTGAAAGGTCATCAACCCAAAATCAAACTACTACCTTAGCTACAAATATTTCTTTCATTTTAACGTGTGCTACATAAATGAACTCATCATTTCATATTTAGTAGTCATTTCTACAAATAAGAAGACTACTTCGAAGGATATGTAACAAAATAATCAGTTAATTAACTTTGTGTTGAACACTGAAGAATGGTTGTTGTAAACAAGAATGAAACGCATCTTCGATAATATTTGAAGCGCATAGTTTGTATAATTGGCTCTATATCTTCTTCCAGTTTCAATTTCTAAAACGTGAGCAGATACTTAAAAACAAGTTAAAAGCTCCTTGATGTCTCAAGACTTTTTTACGTTCTGAATGTACAGGATTACCTAGAATGATAGAAATGAGTATCATACTATTGTTGTGTATTATTAGTTGAAAAAAAAGCATATCATACTGTATATCTGATGTTTATTAATCCGGTTTAGTAACTTAATTTTTTATTACCAAAGTAGTAGAATACTTTGTTTACATTTGTGAGATAATTTACAGTAAGTTTCTGTATAACTTGGTGTTGTAATGTAATCCAGGAAAGAGGGGGAGGGGTGGGGTGGCTGTAGACCCCCTATCTGATTTTCTCAAGTATGGGTATAGTGTTATTGTATCACTCCATATATGGGCACGATGATGTCATATCACTCCCATATATGGGCACGATGATGTCATATCACTCCCATATATATGGGCACGATGATGTCATATCACTCCCATATATGGGCACGATGATGTCATATCACTCCCATATATAGGCATGATGATGTCATATCACTCCCATATATGAGCACGATGATGTCATATCACTCCCATATATGGGCACCATGATGTCATATCACTCCCATATATGGGCACGATGATGTCATATCACTCCCATATATGGGCACGATGGTGTCATATATTACAAAACATTGTTGAAATAAATAAATAATAATCCAATCTATAGACAGATTACATGTATTTGTAACATAAAAAATTATATTGTAGATATAGCTTTAATCCAGGAATACACTGTCAGATTTGATCTTGGTTTGATCAAACTTTCTCTAGTCAGCAGTATTGTCTTTAAAACTCTGATAATGTATGCACTGTTGAGACTTCAGACTTACTTTTTAAGTTTCACTGCAAATAAATATTTACAATTGCTTCATCTCATCTTTTCATCAGTTAAATTGTATTTATCATTTTCTATTTTATTTATGAGGTGGAGTTAATGGATTTTTTATTCAAACTTAAACAACAGAATATTTAAGAAATAATGTCAATATCATATTTTACCATCTCTTGATTAGAGATTGGATGGATGAGAGTACATAAATTTGATATGCTAGTGTGAGGGGTAAGGCATACCCCAATATGTATTTTGTATAAAAAAGACAAAATGATGTTCTCCATAAATCTTCATTTTATTGTGTACAAATAAAAGGACTGTTTTGCATTTGAAAATGATGGACAGAATGCCGTCCTGAGAACCTCTCTTTCCACGGTCAGCTTAAATATTTTTCCAATTATCTTTTTTTTTTTATTTTCACAGTAAAGCCAAATACCCTGTCAATCACCAAAGCTCAGAAGAAGAAGCAATAGAAAGAAAATCAAATCGACGAACCCTGGATGAAATTAGTGATGATATTCCTGGTTTATCTAAATCCAATAGCTTCAAACAATCTACGCCAAATTCCATTACAACTCGCAATTTCAGTATAGACAGTACACAAGATGAAAAAGTACTAAGCCCATCTCGGCTGTCATTTGAATTGAAAAATGGACACGAAGATAGTTCACACAGTAGCGAAACAAGCAGCAGCCCTCGCGTCTCGGATATATTGAGCCCGCGAGATAAGAAGAGCACGAGACGAGCATCACGTGGTTCACCCATTCAAGGACGTAAAAAAAAAGGCCTGGTGGTAAACCCAGATTACTTATAATAGATCTGAAATTAGGCAACTAAAGAAAAACATTATCGACAAGCATTATAGCAACCAAGATTTTTCTTATTGACCATGATGATGATGATGTTTAATTGATTTTGATTTTTGTATTCTTTGTGAGAAGATTACTCAGTTTTAAAGAATATACTGGTAGCAAAAAAATGGTAAAATTAATCTTATTAAAATACTGGTACGTGCACTTTATAACATCTACCTTTGTAAACCAGCAAAGATAATCCAGCATTTCTTTATTGAAGTAGAGAAGCTTCAATCCGTTATTGTAGGATTAAGTTAAACTGTACCAGATTTGGTACTGTTTGCTACCTAGACACGTTGAGTCAACATGAAGGCAGCAAATTGGACGTGACTTGTCATATATTTATGAGTTGCCTTTCAGTGTAATAACCTCCTTTTATATGTAATATTTTGTAATAATAATAGAAAGAACAAAGGATTGGCATTTGTTCTATTGCCATCTCACCTTACGTTAATTGTGATACAAATTTAAAATAAGAATTGTATGATTTACAGAAATTCGTACATTTTTTTTTTGTTATATCCACAAACCACAGTGTTTAGAAAACTAATCTTCAGGGGGCGGGAATGTCAATTACCAAGCTCAAATCATAGTACAATATTTTAAGTTTGTAAAACTGATATATTGATTTTATAAATATTTTGTGTGTATTAATAATCTCGTATTAAATATTATGAGAAGCATCAGGTATATTGAAGCATATAACTAACTTTCAAGAAAAACAAGGCTTTCATTTGAGAAAATGTTAGAGAAAGAGAAGCTAACATGTTGCAGTTATTTGTATATTAGTATTGAATTTAGAAATGTGTGCAATTTTAAAAGATGGTCACTTAAAAAAAAGACATAATTTGAATTAATATTGACAGGTAGTCAGATGAAGGATTTCATCCATTGGTGATCGCACTGACAGGTTTTATTGACTTTGTTGAATTACGGAGTAAAAAAATAAAATACGTTAACAGCAAGGACTGTTTATAACACCATATCTGTTTGACGGATGAGGCACTAATTATATTTCGCATTATTTTAATATGGTATAGGACTAGTAAACTTTTATTTAACAATGGTGTATGTGGAGCTGCTACTGTAATATAGTTATATAACTGGTTATCAATCGATGGCTTTTGCGCTGTACACCTGGTGCCGGTTTAAAAGATTATGCAAATTATTTATTTACATGTTAATGTTAACATTTTTAATAGATCGATTGTACAATAGTTTGTCTATTGTTTACATTGAATTACATTTGATTTTGCACCAGTTTTCCTGAATTTTTCATCTGATCTTATTGTGAAACCCCCTACCCCTTTCCTAAAAACCCTCACCCATACCCTAAAAACCCTCCACTAAACACCACAAGCACATGAATCTAGCATACATAGTCATTGTGATTAAAATACATATGAAACTATTAAAATGAATAACTTATATTTTAAAATCTGTTTTATAAGAAATAATATCAATTAAGGCATACAGACGTGTCACATTCATTCACAGACGTGTTGTTTATGTGAATGTGCTTAAAGATATTCTTGGTTGTGAAATCTAAAAACCATATATGTGTGTATCACTCCCAATTTTACTTACAAGTCTTCCCTTGTGCATAAGCCCAGGGTTTGATTGTAATGAATAGCCATCTGACAATTACAAATACTTTTTGGGGGGAAAAAACGAAGATTGGCTTTTATTGGCAAGTAGTACCTTTTCATTGACCATCTCTGAAAATTAATGGACATGCTATCAGCTTCCAAATGGATCGTCAATTTTCTTTTGAAAAGGCAATTCCCCTATGTATAAGCCCACCCCCAAAAATCGGCCTAACTTTGTGTTCGGGGCGGGGGTGGTGCACGCTTATATCAAAGGAACTGTGGTATAGTTTCTTGCTGATTCACAGACTTTTTACTACAAAAGTCCTTATTTGCGTACCAGTCAATTTAAAGCCATTTTTACACTAAGCGAACTTATTCGCCAAATCAAAAAGCGTTAGTATGTTTTCTGAGCTCTGATTGGTTAAGCATTATTTTGCTTCACAAAAAGTAGAAACAGTTTGAACTACTCATTTCGCTAAAGTGAAAAGCATAAACCGACACTTTCGATTCATGTGAAGAAATTCGCTTAGTGTAAAACTAGCTTAAGGGACTATGCAAAGAATGTAAGAACAGTATATTTATACAGTATCTTTTAATTTCCAAGGAAAATATTTTTTGTTCTACATGTAATTTTCAATTTGAAGCTCATAATTTGAATTGAAAAATTGAGCAATTTTTGGAATATATTTATTCAGTTTCTTTTAATTTCTGAGGAAAATATTTTTAGTTCTACATATAATTTTCAATTTAAAGCTCATAATTTAAATTTAGAAATTAAGCAATTTTTGAAGAGTTTTAATCAGATTTCACCATGAGATGATACAGCACTGTAAATCATTAACACATGATAATCACAACAGAGTTTATAAACACATCAAAATCTCAATTAAACTGAACATAATACAGAAAACCTTTGTCGTGCTAACATTTGGCTTCCAACAAAGCTATCAATCTTCTTGTGAAGCACAAAGGTAAAACCATTGATGCTTTCAGTTTCAGTATTGCAGGATATCTAATAGAAAAAAAAAAAAAAAATTTATTTATGGATTTTTCAAAACTTACACTTATTATCCATAATTCATTTCTTAGATACTCTTTTCATAAAAGTGAAACCTAATTGATATACAGGTACAATAGAAACCTATTTTGTGAGCTGATTTTGTTATTTGTAGCAGTACACAATATATGTTTTGTTCACCCCCTCCAAATAGTGGTAGTGTAGAGGGGAGTGCTGAGTGAATCATATATTTATTAAGGATGATTGGGATAGTGAAGTACAGTGAAGCAGTGGTGTATATAGGGGGTGTGCGGGGCACACGCATCCCCAAAAATTGCTCACTCCTCAGTCCCCCCTCCCCCACCCAAAAAAACCACAGTCAAGTAGTTAAAAATCACCTCATTTTGCGAATTAGCGCCCCTCGAATGATCATCGTGCCCCCTCCCACTTCATCTTTACGCCCCCATCAGTACCCCTATTTCAAGACTTCTAGATATGCCACTGGTAATCAATGAGGGTTGTTGAGTGGGATTTTGGAGTACAGTAATGAGTGAGAGTCGTTGACTGGGATGGTGCAGTACAGTAATGAGTGAGAGTTGTTGAGTGAGATGATGAAGTAAAGTTATGAGTTGAATGACTGAGTACAGTATACCTAATGAGTGGTGATAAGCAGAAGGATCTAACATTCAGGATTCCTGTATAGTTGACTTTATTACAAATTTTGCACGACGATATGCTTGTTATGTATTAGTGAGGTGATTGTTAATGTGTGAATAATGTAGTAGGCCTACTGATGGAATGTTGATTGGTGATGAGGTAGCAGGTGGTAAGTGCATTTTGGTAGTGATGGTGGGTTTCCCTCATTTTGTTTAATCTTAATACAAAGCATTTACTTACATTCAATGTATTTAGTAATACTACTGATCCTATTGGTGCTTAACCAAGTGTAACCCGACGATTTAAAAAGTGAGATATTATTAGTAATGTACTACATAGGCCTACTGTACATGGTTTGCAGTGAAGGTCCTTCTAAAAAGTATAGACATGAAAACTGCTGTACACCAATGTCATTGATTAATTTGTACAATAATGTGGGGTTTTTGCGATCTACATTTCCTCGGAAAAGTCCACATGTACACATTGTTGTATCATCTTGTTTTCATTTTAACAGAGATATTTTATTATTAATTTAGTTATCAGTAACTGACCTAGCACGGCATGGTGGGGAGTGAGAAGAACATTTTCGGATTGGAAAGCCGAACCGACCAGAAAATCGGATCAGTATGTAAGAATAGGGACGCTGGCGTTCGGCGCTTCAGCAACGCGGGCCGAATTTCGTTTCAGGTCCGATGTGAATGCTGCTTTAAAGTTGTGAAACTGCTTCTGATTTGTTGCTATTATTATTATTCATAATCTGGTAATTGTTTATTATCATTGTTGCAATGTAAGATTGAAGAATTGAGTCATAAAGTTAAATAATTTGTCCAAAACTTATACCTACTAAGACCAATAAAAAGCTTTTATTTCTAAACACTTTTTTCGCAGTCAATGAGTCATTTCTATAGTGTTTTGAGTCTTATCACGACATTATGGTTTCATCATAGTGATGAATCAATGCATCGTGGTTACACATTCCCTAAGGTGTACATTAAAATTAGTATGAATAATGTAAGTTAGTTATTCATCGGTAAAAGTATTCCAGCAAGCATTTATCACTAAAGTGCGACGACCACCATCATACGTCATGGTAAATCCTCCACAGTGTTGTTATGTGTCAAACGAATGTGTTTACATTTGAAACTAGGAAATTGCCTGCTTATTCGATATATCGGTGTTATAAATAATACATTTCAGAGAATCGCGGGTATGTTTGTATTCATATATATGCATTATCATGTAGTAGAATGGGGTACCCCCAGGGTCCGAACTTCAAATGCTGACACAGCTTTCAACCATGCAAAAGCTATGCCGCGGTGTTGAGGCTATGTTGTTTTTTACGTTCTCAATCATGTGTTTTTTTACGCCAATAGCGTAAAGGGGCGTAACTGCCCATTTTTACACCTTATTCCTCCAGTTTTTAAATATTAAAAAATCTGTATCTCATTCACCGTTCCCCAGTTTTTCGTCAAACAACTTTTTTCTGTCTTAGAAAAATCAGTTCTACAACATATCAATTTTTTTTTTCCCTCTGGAGCCTGACTTTAAGCCCGGCTCAGCGTAAAGCCCGGCTTAACTTTGCTAGTGGGATTAGCCAGGCGCGAGAATTTGCATAATAATGAACCGTAACCAGGAAACGTGTTTCAAAACATTGCGCGCGAAACGTACACTCGCTCAAAGCGTACGTAATTGAATGCTGATTGGCCATTTTGTTACCCGAAGTCAATGCAAGACCCCCTGCAAAGATTAAAGCCCGCCTTAGAACAGTTGAACACGGTGGCACGCCAGTCCTATTTACAAGCTCGGCTTGAGATAAGCCACCTAGTTCAGACTGGTAGGTGGATAAACCCAGTGAGTTGAGCCGGGTTTATCCACCTAGTCTGAACTAGGCCCACAGAGTTATGAAATTCGCAATTATAGGCGTTATGCCGTACCGGCGTGTGCGCCCGCCTGACGTCATTACGTAGGTATTTTTAATCGATTACGTACTTGTAGCACATATGGTTCAGGGTCGTATGCAAATATAAATAGATTTTATAAGCCTTGCCAGTAATATACAATTTAGATCAATATTATTAAATTTTATTAGAAGTTAATTTATTCTAAATAGCCAAAACAAATATATGGTTTTTGATAATCTGTGTGGGAATATTTACCCAAGCTAGCTAAAAATAACGTGCGCGAATTAGACGACTTGAAACAGCAAGTGAAATTGTTGTTTTCAGACCCCGAAGTTGTTAGATCATAGAAGCAGGGCTAACGCAGTAGAATGTGTAAGTTTCTGGTTACGTGGTTGCTCTCGGCTATCGAAAACGTGTTGCGGTATTTAACATTCTGAACATCGACTTCGCAACAACGACATACAGTACGGGTTATTAATGAATATAAATAACAATTTTGTAAACCTGAACATCGATTATCGGGTGTATTTTCTATGAGCATAACTCGTTTACTGCAAATTCGAACTACATTTTACTTGTGATGCCTTAAGCCAAGTTCTTGATAATCAGGTCGATATTTTTTAATAGAACTTAATATCAACATTATAGAGAATATTGTTTAAACAATGTGTACTTATTTTTAACTAGATAGAAATATTCAAACTAGACTTAAATCAATACACTTTAATGCTGGTAAAATTACAAAGCATTCTCGAAATCCACCGTGTACAATACAACTAGTATCACCGGCATAAAACATTTGATAGAAGGTTTAAGAATCCATATAGTTGTTTAATTATTTAAAAATATGAGATATTTATGCAGAATTTATATACATAACCCTTAGGCGATCCCAGAAGTATTTAGTTCTATCTTTCGCATCCCAGCCAATTGCAGGATGGAACAATGGTCTATGAAGTCTCAATGAGGCCTTAAAGTGAAGATGTTTTTAATCGTGAGAAAATGTCAGTGACAGGATTTGAACCCAGTCTGGACCCGGGTATTAGAAGGCAAGCTGTAAAACTAACGCAACAAAATACAAAATGCTGATTTTAATTGAAACATTGGAAGGCATTTATTTAACCTCTAATCTACAATGTCACCAGGGAGACATCTGTTCTATTCTTTCATTAGTCTCTTCGATATAGGCCTATTCCTTATTGCTATTTGGCTGAGCATGTGGTATCATTAAATCCAAACTAATGTTTACATTTAGCGCAAGTCATTTTAAGTAAATAAAAGAAAAGCCTTGCCGAGCCAAAGGATTCTCAGTTATAGGTAGTGTGAAGCGGGTGAGAATGTGATGCTCCCCTCTGGTATGGGACGCAATTTGTTGGTACCGGTACCCATTTATAAAGCTGGGTAGACTGAATCAAAGTAGATAAAGTGCATTTGCTCAAGGACACAAGCGAAATGCACAGCGAATGATTGAAACACAGACCTCGAGGTTGGAAAAAAACACCGTTGCCACTGTAAGTCATTGTAAAGCTATCTGTATTTGTTGTATTTAAATTGTAATATTAGGTTTAGTATAATATGTCATTGTTAAACTGTGCCATTTTAACTGTCTGTCATGGGCTTTCTTCCGACATTTTCTTCCTGTCATTGTTGGGAGAGCCTTCCGAATGATCCCTGGCCCAGGATTTATCAATCTCAGCTTTGCAAATGTCTTAAGTCAAAAAAGTTAAGATGTTCCTAAGCAAGTATCCTAAGCTGATTTATCAAACTTTCTTAGCAAAATCTTAGCTTGAAAATCGTCGTTGGACGTTAGTATGGCACATGCGTACAGTCGACTTTTAAATTTAAGCAAGTTTTAACCAAAGCAATATTGATAAATCTGACTTAAGCAAAACAATGGACTTAATACGAATTTAAGCTGATTTCTAGTTTGATAAATCCGGCCCCTGGGTTCTTAGAGGCGGCCAGCGGGCCAAATGTGGCCCACAAGGCAATTTAATTTGGCTCGTGAAGGAAAATAAAAACAAAACAATAATTTAAAACATTTCAAAAGTTTGATGAATACATTTTAAATAAAGTAAAGACAAAAATGCACTCCCTGTGTAATGTGCACGGGATAGTTCTGTTTTGAGACCAAGGTAGAAGGCCATTATTAGAACATGGAGGTAAACACGACCAAATTAGGGTATTTTGCATTTGGGCTTATTATCCTCAATAACTTTTGTACTTAATTTGACATAATAAAAAATTAGTGAACCAAAGAACAGTGCTTCTAAAATACGTTTCGACTGTTCTGCAAATAATGCAAGTCATAAGGACTTTGTGTTTTGTTCTGTTCACTGTGATTCGTTAATAGCATTCTTTACTTTACAGGGGTAATCAAAAGTTTGTGTACCAAAAGACAGTGCTCATAAAACGCTGAAAACGTTTTGTATTTTTCAAAAAAGATCTTAGCGTACTGCATGCTATAGGTTTTGTATTGTTATCCATTACATATAAAGCGACCTACCGAAGTTGACTAACGACTGTTAACTGATGTAACGTTCACGCAGAAATTTCCCACGACCTAATTTTGGGTCATGACCGCTGGTGTATTAAAAGTAGGCTATAATTTGAAATTACCAAGAAAAAAAAAAACTTTCAAAATAGATCTATTTTAGCGGAAGAGTTTTACCCAGATGTATAACGATTGCTTCCGACTAGGCGGCTCGTGAGATCAACTCTAAACTTAATTTGGCCCTTCAAACAAATGAATTAGGAACCAAGGCGATAGATATTCCTTGTCTATTTTATTTTCGCTCTTTCTGCATGTTGTGGGTTACTTGCAAATATGAAATGAAATGAAATTTATTTTAAATATAGGAAAAAATTGCCAAGAATAAATAGGCCTATCTATCTGCAAAAGCAAGCCGATTTACTGTAAACATTAAATCGATGATCAACAGTCAACGAATTTATAATCTATTCAACGTGCAACAACAACTAATTAGATAGTCGTGAGAAAAACAATCTCGTAATTCGCAGAATATTAAGACGAGAAGAGACCTATCAGCTCAACTTCAAACGCTGTCCTAACGACGGTAATTTATGTGTAAGTAGGCATTAAGCACAAGACACAAGGCCACATTTCAAAAGTTGTAATTTGTTAGTTTTTAATTTCATCGAACGTGATTGGATTTTGAAGTGATAAACTTTGATATTTAGACGGCAAATCTAGAGTTGATATGGTTTTCCCATTTCTTCTACTCTCAAACTTTGATGTAAAGTATCGAGTGTGTTAAGCCTGTTTTCCACTTTGGCGAATTTATTCGCGCGAATGGAAAGCGTCGGCGCATGCGCATTCACATTTCTATCGGAGTTTTTGCTAGCGAAAAAAATGCACAACCAATCAGAACTCAGGAAGCGAACCGACGCTTTGATTCGCGTGAATAAAGTCGCCTAGTGGAAAACCAGCTCATCTCTGGCCTAATTTTATACCTTAATACACTGATCCGTCTGTACCTGAATGTGCTATACATGGTAATTAAATCTTTCGCCAGTAACTCAGGGGTAGGACACATTCACGAGATACCCACAGGCCAAAGAGAACCTGAGGCTCTTTGAGATACCCGAACGAGTCATACAGCCAATACCCAGCGATCCCTATAAAAACCAAAATGACCATTAAAGAAAATTTATGGATTTCCAGAACCGTGTCACTGGTTGGTGTTCATTAAATTCATTATCAGGGGTATCATTATCCACATAATGTTTTCACACAGTACCATTGCTCCTTTATTTTTAAAAGAAATAAGAATTTAAAAAACAAATTAAAAAGTTTTGTGGTAATAACCATGATAATAACAAACATTACAATAATTTGCTGGTTTTAATTTTTAGGCGTGTATAAAAATGTATAGGCCTAATATACAATTTAATGTTTATTGACGATATTTCATAAAACATACTGAACCAACTATTTATCGATGGTAACTAAACTTTAGATAATCGATGATTTGACTTTAACAAACCAAGTATACTACCGGCCTTGACTGACAACTTCAATGTTCATTTCACGAACACCTTCATAGATGATATTTTAAACATTAATCGAAACCGTTTAAAAAACGAGCGACCTAAATGGCGTTCCTTACACAAGTGCATTATAATTACGTTGTTACGAATAAGGAGATTATTAACGCCATCAACTGGGAAAATTGAATAGCGGCAGCTAATCAAATGTATTGCCTGAATTAATCAAATGTATTGCAGTGAACTCCTTTAAAAACGGAAATGTTGTCCGTCAGTGTACTAGTTTGGCCATCATTATTGATCCTTGCATATCGTCTGCTTTCGCATTGCTTGTTTGCCGCCAGGTCTGTGTGCGGGAGTCTGAGTGTTTTCGCTCGTAACTTGTAATTCGAAATCGTAAAAAGGATTAGATTTGAGCAAAAGGGATTTTGGAAAAGTAGTTGAAAATGGCACTTTTCTTCTTAAATCGTTCGCAAATTAAGATCGATGAGAAATGTCCATGGATAGATTGAGAAGTGAGGCCTAGTGTGAACATTAATAAAGATTGCTGGATGTTAATGTGATTATAAAGAAGTTACTGATGTACGTGAAGTACCCGTATGTAGCGGACATGTACTCTTTTCCGCCACAGCCTTCAGCCCAATTGATTAACATCTTCGATAGGCAAATATATCCATGTTCACATATGTAGGCCATGACTGGCATCATCAAACATTACATTAACCTACTCATACGTATGTCGGTCTCATGGCGCATAATGTCAAGGCACATTCACTTTAATTTTTACACAAACACATTCTGGAGCGTAAATGTGGCAGCTCATAAACGAATGGTAGGCCGCCTACAACATAATTGCATAATGTCCTGCCATCAACTCCAATTTATATTCCTGGTAATGGTGAGAGATGAAGTGACGTAAGTAGAGTGCTTTTCTAAAAAGAAACAAGCGGCAGCATTATACTTTAAACAAGCTTATTAAAGATTAATATATATATATAGGATAATATATAATATATATAATGATGATTATAGTATATATAGTGCTACATATAATAATAAGCGTATATATAACACGGTTTAGAGTTTACGTCTTTACATGTACATATCGTGATTTATTTGAAGTGTTTTTGGAGATCCTGTCTTGTCATTCCAAATGCTTAAGATGTGTCATGATGATCTATGACGTAGTGCGTTTCACTAGTACTGTTACGCGCACATATATAAAAAAACAATCAACATGATTTGCTTCCGATTGAGTTCGAATTTACAACAAAGCCCCGGTGGAACAGTCGGTTAAGGCGCCTGAATATAAACACCATAAGGCCCGGGTTCAAATCTGAGATGTGGGAACTTTTTTACTCTCGGTCATAGGCCTAGATGTTTATCAATATATAGACCAATTTCAAAAGGATCCGTGGTATTTTGTTTTAAATTTATGTATAATACAGGAGCGGTTTCGCGCAGCGGGGTTGCGGCTCTGCATAGCAACATTGAGGTCGGAGGTACAATCCCTCGTTCTGAATTTCGCTTGTGTCCTTGGGCAAGGCATTTCACCTACAGTAATTGTCGCTCTCCATCCAGAGAGTGGGTACCTCAGGTACCGTACCTGGTATAGGCTAAAACATAAAATTCGTTGCTAACTTGACTATTCTGGAATTCTCGCCAGGGAGCTGAGTGCTCCATAGTATGTGCTTGATCCAGTGACCGGGGGTAATAATGTGAAGAGCTTATGGTTATGAGCCTTGTTGGCATTAAGCGCTATATGAGAGTTTGGTAGAACTGCTAGATGCATCGTTTAATCTATTGCCATTTCACAGTCTTTGCCTTCCCAAGGTCAAGTACATAATCCACATAGTAGTAAATATCAATTACTTATTAATATTGATGTACTGGATGTAATTTAGACAAAATTATCTAACTCCTAAAAATAAGACAGATTGACTTCTAACGACCGAACCCTTCGATGTGCTTACATTGTCGTCAGTTAGTTTGGCCACGTTTCACAATTTAGTGGCTGCGTTGCATGATTAGTAGCAAAATGAACTGCACGAACGTAATAAGAATAAGTATAGCTAATTAGAAGGCAAATATAATTGCGCATTTACATAAATTCCTTACAATCTGAAAGTTTATATTTTATTTTTGACT
This sequence comes from Anneissia japonica, assembly GCF_011630105.1. Taxonomy (NCBI): domain Eukaryota; kingdom Metazoa; phylum Echinodermata; class Crinoidea; order Comatulida; family Comatulidae; genus Anneissia; species Anneissia japonica. Next base: position 390,502 of record NW_022703183.1, on the reverse strand, counting down.
TCCAATACGTTATAGATAATTCCCTTTATCATTAAGTATTTATGCTCAATCACAATCATCATTAAAATGAAGAATGCCTACTATAATATTTAAATTAAAGTATACGTATGCACCATAACTTTTACGTTACAAGCATAGCAATCCCACAGTTAACTGCAGAAGGTCAAATCCATATTAAACATTCAATGAATTCACATAGGCCTAATAATTTAGATTTATTTTTTATTTTATTCGTACTCAATAAAAAATACAAGGGAGAACAAAAAGTATAGCAATAATAATTATTAATAATAATATTAACAATACAGTAATAATGATATAATAATAGCAAAATAATAATAACAATAACATTAATAATATTTTATTTATATTTTTATTTAATAACGTATTCATAACACAATCTTTTCCACGGCCAAAGCAATACCTAAATGCTATGCATCAGCACTCTCTTTAATTCTGGCAGGTTCAAATAAAATACAAATGCGCGTATTATTACCTGCAAAATTATGGAATATACCTTCAAGGGGCTCAGAATGTCTTCCACGTGAGTTCGATCCAATAACAGGTGTATTAATGCGAAGTGTATACGAATTCATAGTATTAAAATACGGTCTCATTTAAAACGATAGGTTGCGCCCGCCTCGTTGCGTTGTGTTTTACCATGGAACATTAGTTTTAATATAATTTTATACTTCGACTTGAATGACAGATTGATTCCGCAAAAGTAACAAACTATAAGTGTACTCTGTGTGTCAGGTTACAGTACAGTGGCGTAACATGTGAGCTCTCGGGGGCGCAGCTTCGGGCCCCCATACAAAAGGGGCTGCGAGTCCTACCACTACTAGCACTTTACCACCTAGCTTTAACAGTGTTGTAACGCACTTTAAATCTGGGACCCAGAGGCCCCTCTTCCTACAACTCTTCGGCATTACGGTAACCTTTTCCATAGGCCTTTAAAAAAAACAAACAAATAGGAATAGAAATCTCACAAACACACAACTACGACCCAGCATTTTATTATGAAACTTTGGCCAGTTATGTAATACCTGTGTGCTTTCTAGAGAAACGCCCAGTTCCAAGCCCTATTGAGCTCCGGAAAGGCAACGGGCCCCTTCTACTGGCACTCTAAAACGACAATACGATACATTTTCTTTTAATTTTGAAAAATATATGGGGTCCTAGTTGGCTGCATCCCCACCGTTCTTTAATCCGCATCCGCCCTAAAACATGGTCATAAATAAGGAATTAAATACATGATTACCCATAATAGTATGATATTCCAATTGGCCTTATGTTTCAGAGCAACATAAGTGTATCGAAGTGACACTTTATTAATGCAATCAGTCAATTTGTTTACCTAGCCATTTTTATATTGGTGTTTTCAAGCATAATTGGTCTTTGGCGACTCGAAAAAAGTGATCCAGAAGTCGTAGGCCTACAATTATTACGGGTAAAGTAATTTTTTGCCCGTCTCGCTGAGTTGCTGTATAGTGTTAATAGAGTCTATTATGTTGGATACCTTATAGAACATGGGCGGATCTAGAGAACAAATCTGGGTAGGGGCTATGCGACGTGCGAAACGCCTAGCGGAGGTGCTGTTGAGATTTAGATTTAGAAATGCTTGAGACCATAGACAGTGATGGAATTTAAATTTAAAAAAATTAGCAGGTTTTGGTGTTGGTACTTGTAACGTGCTCTCCTCTTTCTGAACTTTTTGTTTTTTTCTTCTTTCTTTTTTCTCTATTTCTTGGGAGTGGTGCTAGCACCCATGCTCCCTAGATTAGCTCCTGATGGTAATTGATTGAATGACTGTTTGATCATGCTTATTTATATTGGCGAAGCTTTATTGGAACTTAGTTATCAAGACACTCATGATTGAGCATGTAACCTATGCACGCTAATGAAATGCACGTACGCAAAATGACGATTTATGCATAGACCTAATTTACGTTGCACGCAAATATTAAAATTAAAAATTGTGTGCAAAATATTAGTTGATTATTTTGTTAAAGTTACACGATATTTGTTGACATCGTCTAACTGATATGCCAGGAGCCCAACATTTTCTAGCCCCTGTCCCCATGATTTGTCGTTACGCCACTGTTACAGTATCTGAGCTGTAGCACAGCTTAATTCTGAGTCTGCTCATGAACAGCGCTCTCATACTTGTGACGGCTGAGGTTTACCTGTGCTGTAAATGATTCAGATAAAGAATGAATCATTGTGTGTTATTATTATACTGACTAGTGGATAAGAAGGTGGGAAATAGCAAGCTGTTGCCTCACGCGTGATCGCAAACACCAACGAGTCTATAAAATTATTGTTATGGAGGAATTGTGAACGGAATTAGGCCTATGTGTTGACGAATTAATGCGTCGCACGTGTTGATGAGCGCACGTGACGTATGACTTAGCGTCGATATTTTTTAACCAAACATTAAAATGTTTGCGCATGCTGTAGGTGAGAACATGTATATTTTCATTGTTTTGCTATCGTAACGTTTAATTATTTCAATTACTTTAAAATTAAAGTCTTTTCTAAATTTCCATTAGTAGGCCTATCCCTCTCATAGGCCTATAAGATTTGACGACAAACAAAAATGTTGATATCAAACATTGCAGCAATAGTTGTATTAATGCTATTCTGATTGTATCAATGTTGTATTGTTACTATTGTAGTAGTTGTTATGACCATGATCCACCGATCTGGAATGTAGTTCATAATAAGAAAACAGATTTGTAATGACGGTTGTTGAAGGATAAACCGGTCGTCGTCCGACATGCGTATGTTGATAACGTCGTGTTTACAATTGAAAGTCATAATATCTATTGTCATTTATCATGTCAGTAATTGTCATTTTGTGTATTATAAGCTTAGTTGCTAGTACTGCTTATGAACAACAATATCAATATGTTGCGGATTGAGCCATTATTATCGCCTTGATATATTCTTTATCATTTAGGCCTAAGCAATTGGAAACTTATCTTGAAACCGAGAGTTAACTATGAATCGCAAATACAATTGTACATGTATACAAGCAATACTAACTATTTTAACACCACAAGATATTTAAAATGCCCTGAGAGGACGTTTCTTGGCCGGCTACACGTCGCATAGCGTTCCGTGCATTTCAAGGCGTCTAAATTGCTAATAGTGTGTATTAAGCCTCGATTCAATATCATCTCGTGGAGCTGTCGCTTTTAAAACAATACGTATTATTATATACAGTTATCGTCACTGTTAACATCTGGACCAGGCCTGTCAGAATATGCCTGTAGTTGTTCATGATTCAGGCGCTCGCCTTTATGTTCCCCATTGGGTTATTTTTAGCATTGATTGTCATTTAATATCTTTCAGAATGCGAAAATTCGGGCAATTATAATCCTTCCATGCTTGATTCGATTCTTCCGTGTAGGTCTGTTTGGAATTTGTTACACATTACGTATCCTTCAGTGGAGACGTGTAGCAGTGTGTTTGTTGTTCAGTTTCCCAAACGGTTACGAATACATTTGCTTTTGGAAGGTGTTGATAATCAACGCCCAAGGATTACCACGAATCGTATACACTCAGCAGACTTGCTTTATATCCTATACTACTTGATAATAGGATTTATTTGTTCATTGTTTAATCTGCTTTACACAATTACTGTACTGGTGGATCATTGCATTCTGTGTTTCCTTTTTGAGTAGACTTAGCCCGTCGTCAGCACATTTCGATGCTGCCTGTAGTCGGTTCGTGGACGTAGGCCTGTACGGAATATTTTATTATTTAAATATCTTTAAAAGTTCGTCTTCAGGTGAGTCTACTATTCGTGTTTGCCAATGACGAGGCTTACACATTTTATTGTATGCTTATGCGTCTTTTCTTAAGTCTTTTATAGTTAGTGTGATTTATTACCTGTCTATTTCTATCGTATACAGTTATTTTGCTGTTGGGTGGTTTTGGGGTTTTTGGTGTTTGGTAGAGGTTACAAGGAAGTATATAAATAATAATAAATCAGTGTAGTTGAGAATAATAATAATTTTAAGAAAATAACCCACAAAATCCATTAATTCGTCGCCGGCTTCTCTTAGGAAAGCTGAATGTTTTCCAATTTTCTTTCATCTTGCAAATTTTAAATCTTGTGCCAACCGTTCTTTTTAACTATCCTAACCCCTTACCTTGCGTGGGTGACTGAACATTTAAAAAACAATAAAACTCCAAAATGCAATGAACTTAAATATTCATTTTGTCACAGAACTCTGTTGTGTTGCTGTGCTCGCAACGGCTTTCGTTCGTAACTGGTAATTTTAGATACTTTCGTATTAAGTGTTAGATGTATATTGGAGAACTTTCTTTGTCCAGCCCAATTTTTTTTATTTTATTTTTTTTATTTATTTATTTATTTTTGTTTTGTTTTGTTTTGTTTTTTTTTTGCTAATGTTTGTGGTTTCCAAGCATTTATTTCACAAGAAATCTTTTCCTGATGTTCCCGCCTCTCACACTACCAGTAATCTGCAATGTTTAAAACAACCGCGTATCATTTCTTACTGTTTCAGCTTAAGTTGTTTTGTATAATATATTGCTATGGAGGAAATAAATACAATCATTAATAATAGTACTAATATAGTAGTAGTAATATTAATAATAATAATAATGATAATGATAATAATATTATCGTCAATAAATAATAGGCCTAATAATAATAATAATAATAATTATTATTATTATTATTATTATTATTATTATTATTATACCGTTTTCCAGAACCGATCTAAAATAAATATTTATGAATGGCATAATACAATAATGATTATGATTATATGAAATCATTAATTATGGTGGTCTTATAGCATAATACCAAGATTTGTATGAGCATCACAGTATTACCTGACTCTAAAACAAGTGACATATCTTTACTAAACGATCATAACAGTTTCCTAGGATGTGTTCCATGATGATGAAGCTTTGTAGTATACATAGTCAATTGACCAGTCTCCTCAGGTTTATACCATGTGAATATACTAAGATGCCTATATGTAGCCTATAGTTTATAAGGTATAGTACTGCTGCATTGCATTATTATTGTTGTTTGAATCTGAATAGGGTAGGCCTAGGCCTCATACATAGAGGGGTTTGCGATTCTGCTACTCAACCTTGAAGTCGGGTTCAATACCTCAATGTACATTTCGCTTGTGTCCTTTACTCTAAATTGGCAAGGCACTTTACCTACGATCGTCTCCCTTCACCCAAGTAGATATCTGCTAGGTTTAGAGGCATTGACATGAAGCGCTATGTAAGTCTAACATATTATATTAATATCCTTTGTTACAGTTTTACTGAATTTTCTGATCATTGGAAATTATTATTTTCTTTAATATCCAGGGCTAGTTGTAGGCTAAAATAGAAGTTTGTCTGTGTGTGTGTTTTTTTTTAATCGATTGAAGCACTTAAGCGAATGGTAGACCTTGCAAACGTGTATCAATAACATTACAATATGTATTTCGTCAGCCAATGGATTATAGCATCATATAATTCTAATTCGTAATGACATTATCACCATTAGGTAATTAGCATTTAATGCAATCAACTCCACTGACGGGACTCGATGACTTGTCCTCTGTTGTGGTGTTTGCTATCAATCCATTTCCTAGTCCAGTGACATATAGGGTTTTAGGAGTGCTTTATACAAAAACATAAGTTTACTTACTTATTACAGCATAGCATTCCATATTTTTTAACAGAGGGCGCCATTTCTAAGAGACATTCACTCACGTACTACTGAGTATTTTTTACCGAGATTTTTTTTTATCCTTAAGAATAATATAAAGCATGTTTGTAAAAAAAATAAATCATTTATAAAAGATTTGGAGCGTTAAGTAGCACAGTGATTGTGACGTTGTTCTTGGGTGTTGGTGATGAGTTGCATGACGTAGAACTGTTGAATAGCACGTCTTATTTTATTGTCTAGTTCTCTGTGGAGTTTAAAGGGGCTCTATAAAAATGCTCCTGTGCGTTCAAACGTGAACGAACGCGTCTATGTCTATACCGGTACTGTAACATAATTATATAAAACTTTGTCAGTTAATGTGGGTAAACCAACGACAGACCATAGAGAAACATGTCAATGTGGGTATTGCTGTCCGTGATATACTTTCTCACACCTCTATAATGTATTTATTAATTTGTCCTTATTTTTCTCTGGAAATTGGTTACCGGCTCGCAGGCCACGAGAACAATAGCTGGTCTGCATCACAGGCACACGTAGATGTGAATGAGGTTACGTGTTGTCGTTTCAATTATCGCTATGGGTTGTTTATATCTCTGAGACAAAAATGAACGCACTGCAGGCTATAAAATATATGACGTTTGAGAAAAAAAAAACTTTAATATTTTCTAGACAACGTGAACGACATGATATTGGCCACTTGGATCTTACTAATTTTATTTTTTGTTATTCATTTTTCGTTGTTTTTGCGGCTTGGATAGTTACGGTTGCTTACTGTTGCGTGTATAATAATGCTAATCATAAGATTATCAATTCGTGACGGGCTCACCTAGCCGCGGGCTGTTACTTTATAATTATTTGCCCTATATGCACTTTCGCTGATTTGTTTACCGTATCATTTAATTTCAGGATTAATTTGATAAAGTAAATCACTATAGAATCTTAAAGTTACCATGGCGAAATTACCAAGTTAGAATGGCGAAATTAATATATTAAACACCCAACTAAATAACGTTATGATAACGAAACGTATTTGTAATACTGCTTCAATGCTGATGGTTATGGAAACCACGTCTGTTTTATTTTGTTTTTAATTAATAAGCGCTACATAAAATATTATCACCATCATTATTAGACAAATCTAAATGTAGATTATTAAAAGCAAAATTAAAATGAAATGTTTTCCTCACTAAAATCAATCAAGTTATCCTCACTAAAATCAATCAACTCCACATGTGCGTCCACATCTTTATTAATGACATCACGCTAAGCCAGTTCTGTTATTTTAATAATACTTAAGTGCTACGTTAACGCCATTGCATTCAATATTCAATCTAGGCTGAAAAGGCGTTCTTATAGGATTAATATCGCCTCTGCCAAATGACTGCACCAAACGAATACTTTGGTAAGTTCTACTAAAAATAGTCCTACCAAGCATCTATCGAACAATTCGCTATCTGCGGCAGATGCGGGCGAGGGCGGGGGTGTACATGGTGTGATCACACCCTCTAAATATAATTATGAACATAGTAGGCCCTACCGGTAAGATTTTTTAAAGTATGCGAGTGCAATTTCCGGGAGCCTAGAGGTCCATATTCTCAACATTTTCGCACCTCAGCCCCAACCATGGTGCACTGAGGTAGTGGTCTGTCATGAACCCCTTACCGCCAAATCCTATGACATGTCGTTCTGATTGCTCAAGCAGTGGTGTCGCACGTGAAGAACAAGGCTATCTTTATAATCCTTGCATTCCTCAGCCACAACTCGTCCGACCAGAAAAGGAAAACGAATATTATTATTTCCTTAATGATAGCATGGAGGAAATTTTCTTCATCGATGATAGTGCCTTCTATGTAGTGTGGACATGTGTTTAAATCAGTGTGTGGTCACGATAATACTTTGCGTCCCAACATGCGTCGGCATTTAAGCCGTTTGCAGCCAGTGGCGTAAAATATTTTCTCACTGGTTAAAGTTAGGTTGGGGAGGGGGAAGCCCTTAAAGGGCCCCGGGATCATTATCAGTACTTTTGCTCCATACATTGACCGAGTGGGGCATTTTTTAAAGAGCACTACAGCTATCTTATTTTCCGCCATGTCACTTTTGTCATTTATCTGACAGACATCATCATGGCAAACAGAACTTAAAGTCAAGCTCCAGAGGAAAGTTTTTTTAATATGTTGTACAACTGATTTTTCTAAGACACAAAAAAAAAACATATTTGACAAAAACCTTCGAAGCGGTCAATGAGATATATATTATTGAATATTTAAAAACTGGGAGAAAAGGGGAGTGACCACTGTTTTCCACCATTTCCCCCCAGTTTTTAAATATTCAAAAATCTCTGTATCTCATTAACCGCTCACAAGTTTTTCGTCACATACGCTTTTTGTGTCCCAGAAAATCAGTTGAACAACATGTAAAAAAAGGTTTTCAATATCAATCTTCTTGCTACATCATTGTACTTTTTCCAGTAGCTATATTTTAGGCCTAAATATATTTGTTAAAAAGTTTGCAACATCATGATCGGTGCAACATAATAGGAACTCTATTTTAAAGTAAAGACATATATTTTTAAAATCATTTCCCTCCTTTTGCTTGCGAGAGATCTCTTAAGGCTTCACGACGACAACAATAAATTGATTAGACATAAGATCATAATGAACTTGGAATGGATGTTAACAATAAACCGATCATCGGTAGCCAAAAGCAAGAATATGGTAGGTCTAGGCGAATTTGTGGTTTGAATCATGTTGAATAAATAGATAATATCACAAAAGTGATTTGTACGTCAGAATCGTCGAACTGACAAAATAGATAATATCACAAAAGTTATTTGTACGTCAGAATCATCGAACTGACAAAATCGAATGTTGAAATTAGTCTGTTGATACATAGAGCGTCTTTGCTATTGGGTTGATATTAACAAGTGTGATAATGACTGTTTAAGGGGCCCGAGCCCAACCCATCACATAGCCAGTCTGTTTAGTCATGAAAGTCTGCACGAGCCGCAAATACTTGCAACGCAAGGGTCGGACATTTCTCACCGCCCCAGACTCCGTGACTAGTCCTTACACTACTGAAGTTTCTCCCTTGGAAAGGCACCAAAAAAAAAAATAAATAAATAAACACTATACAATACCAACAAGTTTTAAGGAATGGAATAATCATAAAAATATTAACAATGCAACATTCTATAGCCTATATGGTTATTCCGTTGATTTATTTTTTCTTGCTGGTACTGTTAACAATGTAGGTCTCGGTAAAGAAAATCACATTTTTTGTGGCAGCCTTCTCAGACTTCAGTTTTCGGACCTCGACTTAGAATAGTGTGTGTTTGTGCGGTATGTAAAAATGAAGTTTTTATCAACTTTTTTCAAATCATAATACGGTCAAATAACTATCATTTTATATCAAAATAGGCCTATGCCTTATATCTAATCGTATTTGAAATTTACAACTGCATGAAATAATATTGATTTACATAGCGCCATAAAGTTATTCAGTGAGATGCGCTTTACACCGAATTCGGCCTATAAAAATAATTTTTAAGATCTCAAATCGTTAGTGGTAATGTAGATCAGTTTATCGCATTTGAAGGTAATCTCCCATTAAGATCTCATAGTTCTGATCAACATTCACTCATCCCCGCTATTATATCAGGTTTGACCCTTTTAGACAGAACCATATATCTGTCTGAAAAGAAAGCGAACAGGCATTGGACCTCAATCGCTCACATGAATCAAAATTTTTCTATGTCTGTCACTGAATATCGTGTTTGCATTAATTTTATTGCGTTTTAGAACTTATCTGCACGGGGGCTGATTGGTCCTCATGAAGGACAGAAACCATGCAGGATATACTTTTACAGTAATATTACCGTTTAGTTAGATGCTCTGTGTGAAATGCGAACGTGCACTGTACTAGAGCATCAATCAGTTCACACAGGAAACAATATTTTGCCTTTTATGTCACTACAGAACATTCTGTTTGCATCCTTTTTTAATTTTTTTTTAATTTTGCGTTTTAATAATTACCTACACGGTATAATTGGTTCCCAGCGCGAATACCTTAGTAGTCACCATCATTGGCGTGCAGCTATTAGGACAGTCCCACACAATTTTTCTAATGGGTCCACATTTTAAAAAATAAGTCCAAATTATGTGATTTTATGCATAAAATGGGTCCACCTTTTGAAAAATGGGTTCAGATTTCTCCTATTTAGCTTAAAATGGGTAAAATTTAAGAAAATGCAGGGGTCCCATTTTTCATATTTTTTTTTGCGTAAAATAGGTCCACATTATTTGAATTTACGCGTAAAGTGGGTCCGTTCTGACCGCACTGTTTGAAAATCCTGGCTACGGCATTGGTCACCATCGCCTGTTTTTCAATCTTGAGATCAAACAATCGCATGGTAATAAAACCAAGCAAAAAATGGCACTGGCTTGATATACGTCAACAAAGTGATGATTTAGTGTTATGTTCTATGTGTTTTACAACGTGTGACGAAACAGATCATAAATTAAGAAGCTTTAAATTAATGACTATGATTGAAGCGTTGAGCCATTAGAGAATGTCTATGTGCAGGTTTCTCTTAAAAACTGAGAAAAATTGCACGTGAAGTGTCAATGGGCTTTTAAAAACACCTACAAACAACTCTGCCTGTTTAATTTGAATTTGATGTTGAAAACAATGACGTAATAAAAAAAAAAAGAGATAGTCTACGCCCCGCGTATCTTGCTTCCCTCTCTGGAGACGAAGCCTCGGGCCCCCAGTCCAAAGGATGCCCGGAGAGGCCTTTTCTACTTAAACTCTGTACTCTTCTACAGAGATTTGACATTACAGTCTAGTAAGCTAGACACGCAAAACTAGCAAATTATGACAATGTAATTCGTGTTTTTTTAACTCACGAATGTTCTATGTGGACTCGCACTTCGTTTATACAAATATCAATATTCTACTGTGAAGGGGCCCCTCGGCCACTTTCATTATGCTCGTAACCGATTACTAAATGCGCATTGGGCCCCAACACTTTCTCGCCGTTACGCCACCTTTTCGGTTGTGGGTGATACCGGTAGCGCTTTATAAATCTTACATTTTAAGTTGGATTATATTTCAGCCACAATTAAACCACAATTAATAACGATTCTAAACATAAAAACACCAACAAATTTCTAATAACAACATAAAAATTCAGGACGATGCCAGGAAGCAGCAGCAGTATAGCCTAAAATATCTGTCATCTACATAAAAAAAAACATAAGCATAATACAGAGTCAAAACTACTTGATGAGGCCTATTAATTTTAAAATTAAAAAATTATATCTTTTGAAGAGACCAAAATTACCTTCAGTAACGAAAAGAAGTTTTGATAGTAGATATTATAGGGGTATGCAATTTCACTACTGAAAAACCAAAAGTAGAATACAGTCCATGATTTTGCTTAAAGATTTATGATTAAAAGTAAGTTCAGGTTGACGGTTTTCAACAACTAATCTAGTGCGGTAGTCCATTAGTATTAGAGACTAAAGTATAGCCTAAAAAAAAAACATTATATCACACATTTAAAAAAGTTACCACCCACCTCCTGTGAGGGAGAAAAAAACCACAATTCGTCTGGTAGAAAAGGAAATTATATGTGTTTTCTACATAATAGCAGACTTTATCTATCTATAAAATCGATTAAATAAGCTTTTGAAACCCCTGGACCAATTTCGAAACATATTGAGCCACGCCCGACCGTGCCCACTTTGCTTCCGTCGGGAACATCGACCTCTCCCGTAGGGGACCCCGGCCCCTGTCGAGCAAATTTTTATTATTACTTTTACTATTATTATTATGATTTATTATTATTTTTATTTTCAATATGCTACTATTTTGTGTATTTCAGACTCAATAAATTTAAATGAAAGTAATATTCATGATCTGCTTAGTAGTAGGTTTGGAATTTCGTATTTATGAAAAACGTGGATATATTTTGCTTGTAATCAGTGTTCATACTAGATGTACGTTAGTCTGTAAAATGCTTCCAGAAAACTAAATTATTATAAAAGGTACATTATGATAATGAGGGCGATTATGCCACAAATTAGTAAGCCTGAATAAACTTCAATATGCAAACTGCACTTATACTGTTAATATCTTTATTTCAAATAAATTATATTTTAATTTAATGTGATGGATCACGTGGTATAAAGATGAAAACGGTGAATCACCAATTCGGAAATTTTGAAGAAAATATGCAATTTTCTAACTTTGCTTCTTTGTATTACTTGCGTTTTATTTAATAGGAGGTGGATGCAATTTTTTTTAAATAAATGTAGTATGCCTTTATTTTGTATGTCCATCTGTTGTTTTCAGGAATTACAGTGTGAATTCCATTTTCATACCTACCCGATCTTATCGTTGAGGGCGGTCTGTTGATTCTTTCCTCATAGTGTCTGTCAGTTTGACCACACGTAGTTCCTTAAAAATATTTACAGTACAGTACTTCAATTCAATTCAAATAAAATTGCCATGTAGACCTTTAAGAAATAGATAATAACATCGATAGGACGTCATCATAATAACATCGATAAGGGACTGTTTCGTGTGGTAAAGCACTGGTCTTCCGAATTGTCGTGAGTTCGGGTCCGATACCGGTCACATTATTGCGTTCGTTGGGGTGGGGATTGACTTTCAAGTCGTGAGTTTCAGTTTCAGTCCGATACTGGTCACATTATTGCATTCGCTGGAGGGGGTTGGTCTTGGTTGGGCAAGGCACTTATCTACTACATCCTCAGATTCTAATAACGAAAATGTGGTTTAAATAGGCATACCTGGGAAGGACGATTTTTGTGCTGGATTACGGTTACTAGGCACCTGAGGATGATACGAGGCGGCCATGTCCACAACAATTCCACATGGTCGGTAGGCCTATACCCGGCGACGATTGTACGGGGATTCATATGTTAAAGCTCTGCTTGTTTTGAATGGCCTTTTCCATTTCTTTTCAACGTGTTTGTTTTCATTTTTGCCATGTTACTTTATAGGCATATTCATATTTCATTTGATGTTTGAATTGATCTGCAGTTAAGTTTACTTGATATCAGAATCTCTTATACACTTTTAGAATATATAGTGTAATACTGTGTTCTCTTTTGTACCGCACATCTGTTGTATGTACACAGGACCAACAGTACGTCTTATCCGAGGGACGTGCTAATTATAGCAATCAAAGTGTCTTGCCCAGACACAATCAACCGGACATAGGTTTCTAACTCGATCTCTCTATCAATTTGTTACCACTGCGCTAATTCGCACCCACAACAGAACGTTTTTGTTCATCAGAGACAGTTTCCACGTTTCGATGCTATTATATATTGCTACAGTAATAGTATTAATTTTTCATCATCATCGATATCATCTTCTTGATACTGAACTTTGTGATAATTAGGATAGCGTCGATATTCTAATAATAACGATTAGAACTATGATTTCGAAACTAGCATTTCCATTAGTATGCAAAAATATATATGATTGGTTGTTTTGTCTCTAATTGGAGACACCGACTGAAAGTAGTATAAATCATTTTCATCCTTGGAAGCAGCAATTGGAACCATGATTTATTCAAGTACATTATTAACCGAAAGTTTCGTCCATGTGGAGACAGCTAAGTAGACGAGTCACCGCTCCTTGATAGCAACAAACAATAACATCGTAATTAATGATCGACTTTGATTTCTCTTTGCAGATATTTTTCAGAGTACAGCTGATCCTCGGGGATAATGTCGGATACTCTTAACGAATCAGTTTATCGGCAACTACTTGTGGATTAAAGCAAGGATACCAACGGTAAACACAGGAAGTGACGTGGAAAACGGGAAGTACAGTAGGCGTACGCACGTTGATGTAAATGAAAGTTATGTAACAGGATTGGCTAGGAAAATCACAACGCGTATGAATCACTTGGGATCCTTTAAGCCGAATTCTGCACGGAAGGGTTCATATAAATCTGAGAATAGACATTTGTACTACAAACAAACAAGATTTAATTGCCGGATTTTTTCGTATTTTTGGATGATGAGGTCCTAATACCCACTTAATACCGGGTTCAACGACTACAGAACTTATATAATTGTAGAATTCTCAGACATACGGGATCTTCAGATGTCGCCAAAAGCTCCAGGTATCGGAACATGGTCGTACAGCGTCAACATGGCGTTTGAGATACCTATAGCAGTTGTTGCTATATTGGGAAACCTACTCGTAATGTTTGCTGTATACAAAAATCGACACTTACGATCAGTTACTAACTCGTTTATCGTGTCACTGGCTCTAGCGGACTTCCTTGTGGGATTAGTCGCAATACCTTTCGCTTTGATTACCAATGCCAAGGTATCAATGGACAAACACCTTTGTTTGTTTTTAAACTCGTTTATTGTTGTCTTAACACAAATTTCAATTTTGAGCTTACTTGCAATCGCCGTGGATCGCTACTTTGCTGTGGTTTCACCTCTGAAATATCGACGCGTTGCCAACACGAAAAGAGCGCTCTGCGTTATCATTGTTACGTGGGTTGTTGCATTTATCGTTGGCCTGGTTCCCGTTATGGGTTGGCATCTGGAACCAAAAGACTCATCGTGCAACTTTGTCAGCATTATAGATATGAACTACATGGTGTATTTCAATTTCTTTGGCTTTGTTCTGCCGCCATTGGTAATTATGTTATGTATTTATATCAAGATATTCAGCATAGTTCGTCAGCAAATAAAGCAAATATCTAAAACAGTGGTAGCAGCAAACGATGACGAAATGGCTCACCACCTCTCAATGTTAACTGTGAAAGAAGGAAAAGCGGCCCGAGCTTTGGCGATCGTCATAATTCTTTTCGCCGTTTGTTGGCTGCCGCTTCACATTTTAAACTCAATAAGCTTGTTCTGTAAAGATATCAATATCCCATACGTTTTATTGTTAACAGCTATAATTTTATCGCATGCCAATTCGGCTATGAACCCATTTGTCTACGCGTATAGCAATAATGAATTCCGAAGAACTTTTAAAAAGGTGATTGGATCATGCGCTGTATGTAAGTATTTTAAATCAAAAGGATGGGCCTTAGGTTTAACAACAAGTATGGATTTTACGGAAGCTAGTGTAATGGTGCATCCGATTAGAAACAGCACTGTCAACCAAACTGCACTTCTTGCCATGACGCCGATGTTAGTAAAGAAACCACATTCGTCACCAAATGGACGGGCAGTAGAAAATCAAAATAATGTTTCAATGGTGTGATATTACATAATAATAATTTCGGCAGTAGGCAGACGTCCCATCACGCATATAATATTGTGTTGACGCAATGAATTGTGACAACGTGATCTTCCGTGTAAACGACGCAATTTTCGCTCTGACGACGCGGTATGACGTATTGGCAATGAACCGTTGCTTGATAAGATAATTTATTTAAACAATAGTCTAATGATTTCCACAATCGAGTACGGTATAGGCCTATGCGTGACTCTCTACTTAAGCATAATCTAGTACCCAGACCTACATGTTTGGTCGAGGTTTGATTGACATGTCTTCATATTTCTATTTATAACATTACAACTATACCTGACCATAAAACATTTTGACAATGCCTGTTGAAATATGCAATCAATCTGTCATGCGTCATTTTTGACGAGACAGCAAAAGGTATGCGAAGTTAATTAACAGAAATATAATTTTAACTGGCGCTAGCGCCTGACAACTAATGCATGGCTGACACGACCATAGCAATTCATAAGGCGCACGTACGCCAACTAGAGTTTTGGGGGTTTTTTTGCCATTTAAAGTATCCGTCATATAGCACATGCAGAATTCTTGCCATTTCTTGTTCACTACTTGACACATTTACACCCACGTGTACGTAGGCCTACTTGTAGCCCCCGTTGTAGCCCATTTTGCGCGATATCGGGTTTGTGGTGTGAATACGTGAATACATTTCTGTGCCATAGCCACTGATATTTGGTGGAGCTCTACGTTTACCTTACGTGATTGGTTTTCATTTACGATATTAAATTCTATTTTTATTGCATCACTTGGTTCATCACTAAATAGATTGTGATTTTTTCCATCACCCCGCAACATCCTTTTCCTCTATTCTAACTGTTCGACGTAGACTGCATTTGGGATTGCGCATAACGAATTATTACGTAATAAAAAGTTCACGACGAGAGTGCAGTGTATGTCTTACATGCATGTATGTGGGTAAGGAATCCACGTACGTCAGAGACAATCAAACATCGATTAATATTTATTAAGACAAAAATGAATCTCTGGATGCTTCATACAACAGTAAACGCTTTTAATTTATTATGGCGTGCGTCAACTAATGAGAAGAACCATTAATATTATTGTTATAATTGCTGTCTTAAATGAAACATTACCAAGAAATTAATAAATCTTGTGTTTGTAAAGAATAACGATAGAACAATTTAATGATCATGGTATTAGTCGGTGAGTTCGATAATATTTAGAATGTAAATTAAGTACTTATGTAGATGAAACAGAGGCAGAGGGTTAAAAGGGAAAGTTTGTAACAGTGCCAGAGAAATACTGTAATTCAAGTATATTAAGGGCCTACAAACATAACAATGAAAAAAATGTGGAAATACCTCAATGTTTTAAATGCCGTTCACTAAATTGAAATCAAAAAGAAATTGGATTTGGTTTGGCGGCACGTCGCTCGATGAATTATCTGTCGTGGGCGAAAATGTCACAATCGTGCTGTCAATGCAGGCCAGAAAAATGATAGTTCACTTACGAAATCCACCTGTACAATTGTCATTTGAAAATGCATTAGAATTCCTCTAAATAGTTTGATCCATTAACAGTGGCGTCACGAAGTTTGTGGGGCCCTGGCGCTGACTGTTTGGGGCCCTCATACATGCCAAGTTCGACAAATTTGCAGGCGTGAGACTTTTGTTTAAAAAAACCCTCGCATGGGGTGGGGTAGGGGGTGAGCGGGGCATCTCCTGAAATGTTTTTTTTTCCCTAGATACCAGGAAATGCATTGTTTGCTACTTTAGTGTTGTATTTTTACAATTGAAAATCTGAATATTTCTGCCGTCTAAGATCGAAACTATGGGACCCTACTCATTGACATGAGCCGCGCGCGTGGCAGTTGGCAGTGTGTTCTTGATCCTATGATGCAGCTAATTTTATCTGATCTGATCGAAAAACGAGTAAGAGAAATATTTACTGACAATTATTAGAATTTATCAACTAAAGAACACATGAGATACCATAAAATAAAATTATATGATAATGGTGTAATTATGAAGAGACATCAGAAAAAAAATATTTGATTTTTTAAAGTTCGAGCCAAGCTCTTTGTTAAAAAAGATCCACGCTGTCAATTTCGGGCCCATCGTACATGGGGCCCTGGCAATCNNNNATCCCCCCCCCCCCCCCCCGTCAGCGCCCGAGCGTGACGCATATCCATTAAAGAATATCAAAAAGCTGAAAGGATGGTGCTAATTACATTTTATTCAATTACCAACTACCGTGTGTCGGCGCCTTACTTGCATATATTTCTCATTTACAGTTGTTTCTCCATTAAATTTTAAGTTCATTATCGCCTCTGTTCGTTTTGTTACAGTTCTGCCGTTTAGTCAGTATCAAATATACATAAGCCTAAGGGCTTTCAGAATGATTTCTGTGTCGGTTATGGTCTCTTCGTGTGGAAGGTCTCTGTCATCATGTATTCGATTGTACATGCTTTTAACTATGTGAGCCATCGAGAACTGTTTATTGTCATACCATTGTTGTATAGTTAATAAAAACATAAGTGATGATAAACATAATAACCTAATTGAAACTGTAACTTAATTGAAACTGTAAATACATATAATAATGTCTTTCCAATGTTGTAATGTTTGTTACCGTGCCAATGGCATCGGGTTCTATAACCAGTGCAATTTTAATGGCTGAATAAACAATGAATTCAATATTTTTTTGTCGATGTTCGATTTATTCTGAGTGTAATTTTAGGGATTGAATTAATTCAGAATCGTTAAAAGTAATACTATGTAAAATAGGGCTTATGATATTCTTTATTATTGTTTATATCATTATTGTTTGTATTATTATTATTATTAATATTATTATTATTATTATTATCATTATGAGTGTAGTTTTAGGGATTGAATTTATTCAGAATCGTTAAAAATAATACTATAACAAATAGGGTCTTATGATATTCTTTATTCTTATTATTGCTTATTATTATTGTTTGTAATATTATTATTGTTATTATTATTATTATTATTATTATTATTTAAATTAGGTTTTCCATTAAAATTATCATTATTATTAAAATTATACTTATTAATGCTGTTATTATTATTAAAATTAATGTTATTACTAATAATATTCACTTATCACACTTTTTAATATTAAAAAAAATATTACAACAACGATTTGATTATGAAAACACTCACTCAGCTAGCATATTGTTGCTTTCGACTGCTGCTGACACCATACACTTTTTTTTTTTTTATCATATGGCACCTTTAATTTATAACAGATGATGGTAAGGATGTATCCAATGCAATTATGCAACAACTCTAATCATGTATTGTTTTTGTTGTTGTTTTTTTTTTATTAATTAACCAGGTTGTTAAATTTACTTTGAGACATTTCCTTTCATGACTAATTAACCCGATTCTGGATTTGCATATCCGTTGACGCTTCACATACAGATCCCTCATGATGTTGTCCATTAGTATTGACTTGCTTCCTTTTTTTCTTTTCTTCTCTTCGCTGTCTCGTCTCGATCCACTGATTATCAAAATCGCTTAGCATCTTCCCTCAAGACATTCCTCCATGTGTTTCTGTTGTCTGCCAATACTTCCCATATAGAAGGGTCTAGGGTTTGGAGGTCACTCTTGCAAACATCTTTAAATCTTAACTTGGGACGACCTACGGATCGTGAGCCAGAAGCAAGTTCTCTATAGGCCTACATGATGTCTTTTTTTAATTTATTTATTCATATGATAACATAAAACATACAGTACATTACAAAGCAAATAAACCACTTCAGAAAAAAAAAAAACATTTAAAAAAAAAAGGCAAGCGATACACATGACCAATGATCTTAATCTCTTCTGACTGATGATTGCTATCATGCTTAGAGACTTATTATGAAAACACTCACTTGGCCTAGCATGTTGTTGCTTTCGACTGCTGCTGACACCTTACATTTTTTTTTTTAATTATCATGTAGCACCTTTCATCTCTTAACAGATGATGGCAAGGATGACTCAGCACGTACACACACGGAAAGGATATTTGAAAAAGTATTATATGACATTAACTACCAAGCAAGCGAAAAAAAAAAAGAATTAAATTAATGTGCAACTTTTTGGACTTTTTAAAAGTCTTTTCTAAAGAATAATCATACTACTTGGAACGTGTTTTTTTCAAAAGATAATGTACCGCACAGTACGCTGTACAA
Organism: Anneissia japonica; assembly: GCF_011630105.1. Classification (NCBI taxonomy): domain Eukaryota; kingdom Metazoa; phylum Echinodermata; class Crinoidea; order Comatulida; family Comatulidae; genus Anneissia; species Anneissia japonica. Next base: position 371,315 of record NW_022703183.1, on the reverse strand, counting down.
TCAGAAAACAAATTACATTTCATTGCTTACATTTTTTCAATTTGCTTTCCAATTCGTGACCCCCTCTGGGAGTTCGAACTTGGGGTGGTCTCGGGGTGATAAATGTTTTAATATATATGTATATATATACCGTATGTATGTATATGATATATATGTATATGTATATATATATGTACATGTGTATGTATATATGTGTATATGTATATTTATATGATATATATATATATATACATATATACATATAGACATGGTTGAACAGATTCAAATAACGTCAGATACACTCTATTATACAATAGGTACGACTGGAAACAAATAATAGTATTTAATATAAATCAAGATAGCCGTTAACACTGTTAAATTATATATAAATCATGAAAGAAATGTAAATACAGTGTTCGAATAAAGGACATAAATACATCGTGTAGCACAGCTCTCAACGAATGTTGTCCTCTGAATAAATAAATTGAGTAATTTAAATGTCTCCGACGGGATTCGAACCTGCGACTTCTCACTGTTAAGGCGTGCGTCATAACCATTAAAACTGGGAATAAAGTGGTGTAAAAGCAGTGCTTGGAGGTTTTTAGAAGCGCACTGGAAAGAGCAAAGTTTGGTTGCGGCCCTCGGTGTAAATCAGAAATTCACTTTGGCCCTCCACCCGATTTTTATGCTCACCCCTGCTATAGGGTGTCCGGGGGAATTCCACCTCGAAATTTTTGTGTTCTAGACGCCCGAAAATAACATTTGAGGCGTTCTGGGCTATCATTTTTTCTTTATCTTTTTTTCCCTTTTTTTTTTTACCTCCCAAAAGGCGGGCCGGGGCAGGGCCGGCCCCCTAAATCCGCCCCTGGTAAATACATCGTGTAGCATAGCTATAAATTAATAGTGTAATAAAATGCATCTGAAAGGATTCGAACCTGCGCCCTCTGTCTGTCAAAGCGAGCGTCATAACAATTACCCCACCGTTAGCCTGGGTGCAGTAGGAAATTAGCGGGAAAAAAGTAAAGGAAAATTTATTTTTGGTTTTTCTGAATCAGTATATCATAAAGTGTCTCAGAAAAAAATCCCCATTCTTAGAGCTTGGGCAATTTTTTTATAGCACTTTAAAATTTTGACATAAAATATCCTATTTTGGGCTAATTAAGATTTGGGTAGGGGAAATAAATGTATGTTTTTAGTCACTTTTACATATGCTATGTATATCAAATGTAACAAGAACTTGGCTAAATAGTTACTCCTCACTCCTAGTTACTTAAAAAAATTTAATCGGAATAATGACGTCATCACAAAAAATTCCAAGATGGCTGCCATTTTGCCGGTAAAATGTAAAATTATCTTTATTCTTATCAGAGCAATTTCAAAACAATATATATCCATACACACACACACACACACACACACATATATATATATATATATATACATTTACATATATATATATGTATACATGTATATATGTATATACGTATATATGTATATGTATATATAATATATATATATATAGCATTATATTATTCACCTCTAGTTTTGCTATAAATGTGAAAATTGACAATAAACTTAGTTAACTAGTTACTCTTTACTCTTTATCAAATTTAATTGAAATGATCATAATGCCAATCATCTTGGCGGAGAAAATGGTTATTTTTGTAAGATTTATTATTATTATTATTATTATTATTATTATTATTATTATTATTATTATTACTATTATTATTATTATTATTGTTCTCAAAGTACAAAATACAATCTCATCATTTAATCATTGGTAATATTCAGGTGCGCCGCTCGGTGACAACTTCTAAGAATTACTTTTTATAGATTTTATATGTTTTTCGTATTTTTTCCTTTTATGTCTTTTGATGTTTTAATAATAACTGATGTTTAATAATTGATGTTTTATTAATAATTGATGTTTTAATAATAATTGATGTTTTAATATTGTTAAACTTCAATTTGGTGAAGATAATATTTTATCTTGTCAGATTGCAATAAAATGGATTTGATTTGATTTGATCAAAGCAATGTACACATATAGAATATATATAAATATTATTATTTTAATAGTAGTATTATGCTTATTTATTATTGTTTAAATCATTAATAATATTATGTATATATTATTAATGTATTGTATTTCTGTTATTTCAAAATTATATTTTAATATTAGAATGAATTACATTGTTAGTACTGTTATATAATAATATTATTTATAATATTTTTATTACCACTATTGATATCATTACAGTATTATCATCATCCGTCATCATCATCCTATTCGTCATCGTCATCATCATTCTCATTGTAATCATCCTTACTAACATCGATCGTTGTAATCATCACCATCATCATCATCATCACATCATACTCATCCATCGTCATCGTCCTCATCTTCATCACGTCCTCATCAGTCATCTATCGTCGTTATCATCATCCTCCTCATCCTTCATCATTTTCTTCATCATCATCCTCATCATCATATTCATCCTCATCCATCATCCTCGTCATCATCAATGGTATAGCCAGCTATTGGCACAGTTGGGACAGTCCCACACCATTTTTCCAATGGGTCCACAAAAAATGGGTCCACATTTTAAAAAAGGGTCCAAATTATGTAATTTTATGCATAAAATTGATCCAGATTCCTTATTAGTTAGATATGGGTAAAATTTAAGAAAATGGGTCCAGATATGTCATATTTTTGCGTTAAATGGGTCCACATTGTTTGAATTTACACGTAAAGTGGGTCCACTCTGATATTGTCTCACACCGTTTGAAAATCCTGGCTATGGCATTGATCCTCATCCATCATCGTCACCTTCATCACCATCCTCACCAATTAACATCCTCACCAATTAACATCATCACCATCACCTTCATCCTACTAATCATCCTCCTCCATCATCATCCTTATCCTCATCATCATCAACCTCATCCTTATCATAATTATCATCATCACTCATTCATCATCATAGTCCTCATTATCATCATTATTGTCATTATCATCCTCATCATCATCCTCATTACAATAATCATCTATCATCATCCATCATCATCCTTGTCCTCATCATCAACCACATCATCATCCTCCTTATTAATCATCATTATCAATCATCATCCTCATCATGAAGAGGATGAGGACGACAAGAATGAAGATGATGATAAGGGGCAGAGGGATGTTTCTCATCATTCGTTTATTCTCCTTATCATCATCACTCATTCATCATCATAGTCCTCATTATCATCATCATTGTCATTATCATCCTCATCATCATCCTCATTACGATCATCATCTATCATCATCATCCTTGTCCTCATCATCAACCACATCATCATCATCCTTATTAATCATCATTATCAATCATCATCCTCATCATGAAGATGATAATGAAGAGGATGAGGACGACAAGAATGAATATGAGGATAAGGGGCAGAGGGATGTTTCTCATCATTCGTCATCATTAACCTCATCAACATCATTCTCATCAATCATCCTCATCATTATCACGATCACCCTCATCAACGACCATTATCATCAATCATAATCATCATCATCATCCTTATTTTCATCATCATCAAACTCATCATCCGATTCCTTCTCCTTATTATCATCATTATCCTCACCATCCTTATCAGCATCATTTTCATCATTATCCTCTTCATCATCAGTCACCATCATCATCATGAGGATGATGAAGATGAGGACGACGAGAATGAAGATATGGACAAGGGTGAGATTGAGAGGGATGATTCTCATCATTCATTAACATCATCATCATCATCATCACCCTTGTCCATAATTTTCTATCATTCTCATCACCATCATCACAATCATTATCATCAACCATCATTATCATCAATCATAATCACTATCACTATCACTATCATCTTCTTCCTCACCATCATCCTCACCATCTTTCTTCTCATCATCAACATCCTCCTTATAATGGGGACTATAATGAGGATGGGGATGACAATAAGGAAGATGATGATGATGATAATAATAATGACATCAGTATATTACGAATAACAGTACTAACGCTAATATTAATGTGAATTATAAACTATAAATGTTTTAAAACGCATAAGAATAATGATATACTATATTAATAATATTATAGAGTAACAACATAATAGTATACTAATGATGATGAAAAAATGTAGTGTAGAAAGATTAAATTTAAATAGGTAAACATTTCCTTTAATTTTGATTGTCGTAGTTTTAGAATTTGGTGTGTTGACGTCATCATTCCAAATTTGCTTGGGAGGTGGGGAATTCCCGTCTGACAGGCCTAGATTCCCATCGTCCGATGCCACGACGAGGTCACCACACCATAAATAATGATTTGCTTATCCATATAACATTATTTTGATTGCCAATCCCTAATATTTTGACTTAAAAGCAAAATTTTGGGCCATACAAAGCTAAAAAAAAACCTCTCCCATAAGCCCAGGGAAGTTTATTCCGGGACTCTGACCGAGGGTCTAGTCGGCCCAGTGTTTGGACCCACCCTATCAGACCCCCTGGGGCCACCACTAAACGACTATAATGGGTAAGTATTTAACTAAGGTCCTGTCAGTTTTCAGTTATAGAAAAAAACTAAAAGTGACTAAAAACAAAAACATGTTTCCCATATCCCGATCCAAAAATCGGTATTTTAAAGCAAAATTTCACTATTTTGGAAGAACAACGGACGAACAAAAAACGTAAACCCCTGTCTCTTATACACATCTAGATGTGTATAAGAGACAGGTATTGTACTTTGATAATAAAATTATTTTTACATTAAAAACATAGTTTTTCCGACCTTAATGGACGCCATCTTGGAATTTATCATGATGACGTTATCATTCCGATAATTTTTTTTAAATTAGAGTGATGAGTAACTATTTAGCCAAGTTGTTGTTACATTCCATATCCACAGTATTTGTAAAAATGACCAAAACATAAATTTATTTCCCCTACCCCATCTTAAATAGTTTAAAATAGTGTATTTTAGGTCAAAATTATATTAAAGTGCCGTAAAAAAATTGCCCAAGCCCTAGGCATGCGGGGATTTTTTTTTCTGAGACACTATAGGGTATGCTGATTCAGAAAAACCAAAAATTAATTTTCCTTTACTTTTTTCCCGCTAAAGTTCATTTAAGCAGTTTTACAACCAGACTACGTGGATTTATGGTTGAAACAGATTCAAATAATGTCCGATACACTTTATTACACAATAGGTACGGCTGGAAACAATTAATAGTATATACTGTAATATAGATCAAGATAGCCTTTAACACTGTTAAATTATATCCTATATAAATCCTCAAAGAAAATTAATTCAAATAAAGGACATAAATACACCGTGTAGATTGGAGGTTCAAGAATACATTTACTTGATGACTGTATAGCTTCTCTGTTGTTACTTTTATTCCTGATTGGCAACTCCTTTAAAAAATAAATAAATAAATAACAATAACAATAACAATAACTATTATTATTATTATTATTATTATTATTAATTATTATTATTATTATTATTATTATTATTATTATTATTGTTATTGTTATTGTTATTGTTATTGTTATTGTTATTGTTATTATTATTATTATTATTATTATTTTTATTATTATTATTATTATTATTATTATTATTATTATTATTATTATTATTATTATATTATTATCATTATTATTATTATTATAAGATGCGATCAGATGTGACCAAACAATTTTCATTACCCCGAGTTACAGATCAATGGAACCAAATCCGAGAAGAAACTGTTTCTTCACCAAGAGTAATTATCTTTAAAGAGAAGTTGAGGGCCATTTCATTGAACAAGAGAGTAACTATCCAAGTATCAAGTAAGTAGGTCTATTACATTTGCAAACATCGATGGAATTTTTGTGTCCAGGTGGGTTGTCTACTCATCGGTATTAAACCAGGATTATTATCTGTTGTGACCTGATTTGCTCATTAAAAATTTTGCGGCGGCTTTACCATCAGCTCGCATCTTTCTCATTACACCTAGTTCTGTTTCCAAGAGCAGTGATGTGCAACAATGGTGGTAATTAAGATGCTGTGTGTCTTACATAATGTAGATCACTTCTTTCTTTACGAATTATCAACAAATGTATGAAAAGCCTGGGAATGCTGCTGGATGAACTTGTCTCATGAAATGAAATAAACAATAAGTTAATCCAGTGAAATATACTTCTAACATTAGAAAATGCTTATAAGATAAGTAAATGCGATAAGTAAATAATTGTAAGTTAATAATTAAATTATTCAATCCTTCATAAAAATGGAATTCAGTGCTTAAAAATCTCATTCGGGACAATCGTGTCATGTAGGCCTAGGCCTGTTGCATACTGATTGGACAAACATTTATTGTATCCTTTATTTGGAAGCGACACTTTATTGCAACAGTGGCACAAAATTTACATAACGGTGCGTCCAAGAAAATGACAAGAAAAAAAAAACATGACAATCTGAAAAGATTAACAAAAAGTACAAATAAATGTCTTTAATTATCCCTGCCTTAATTAACATTTTAAAGATACAAACACCAAAGTTCCAAAGAAATATAATGAAAAGTAATGTTTAAGGAAACATAAGAAAGAAAAGAAAAGGTCACATGACCGGATTATTTACAAAATTTTGCTGATCGTTTTTAAATTCAAAACTGACTTGGTTCCAGACTACATCGCAGATATGCTCCATTGGTATGCTCCTAAACGTAACTTACGTTCTTCCAATCAACTCCTCCTGCATCAGCCCAAATCACACAATTCCTAGGGAGACAGAGCCTTTTCTGTTGCTGTTCCACGCTTGTGGAACAATCTGCCTTTCACAATTAGATCCTGTAAGTAAAATATACTTTCAAATTGTCTCTGAAATCACATCTGCTAAGAGATGCCTTTCCAACATTAGACGGTAAGTAGTTAGGAAATAAGGAATAAGAAAAGTCACGATGATACTTGTAGTAACTTGAATGAATAGGTAAGGAAAGTGAAAGGATATGATTGTAAGGACTGGAAACTTGAGGTGAGAGGTCTGATAAACTTTTCTCTAAGAAAAGGAAAAGAACAGAAATCTTAAGAAATATAATGAAAATTAATGGTTAAGGAAACATAAGAAAGAAAAGAAAAGGTCACATGAGAAAGAACAAGGTTTAAAGAAAGATAAGGTAACATGAGAAAGAAAAGAGAAAGATAAGATAAGGAAACATAAGAAAAGGAAAGAACAGGAAACTTAAGAAATACAATGGAAATGAATGGCACAAGGAAGCAAAAGAAAGAAAAATGAAAGAAAAGAAAATGTCACATAAGAAAGAACAAGGAAAGTAAATGAAGGTAACATGAGAAAGAAAAGAGAAAGAAAGATAAGGAAACATAAGAAAGACAAAGAAAAGGAAAAGAACAGGAAACTTAAGAAATATAGGCCTAAATGAAAAGGAATGGATAAGGAAACATAAGAAGGAAAAATGAAAGAAAAGAAAAGGTCACATGAGAAAGAACAAGGAAAGAAAGTGAAGGTAACATGAGAAATAAAAGATAAGGAAACATAAGAAAGACAAAGAAAAGGAAAAGAACAGGAAACTTAAGAAATATGATGAAAAGGAATGGATAATGAATCATAAAAAAGAAAAATGAAAGAAGAGAAAAGGTCACATGAGAAAGAACAAGGAAAGAAAGATAATCTGACATGAGAAAGTAAAGAGAAAGAAAGATATGGCAGCATAAGAAAGACAAAGAAAACGAAAGTACAGGAGAATTAAGAAAGATAACGAAAAGGAATAGATAAGGTAACATAAGAAAGAAAAAATGAAAAGAAAAGAAAAAGTCACATGAGAAAGAACTAAAAAAGAAAGATAAGGTAACATGAAAAAGCAATAGACAAAAAAAATATATAAGGAAACAAGGAACACATCAGAAAAGTAAGGTAAGTAATTTTTTGATGAACATAAAGATGCAATGAAATAAAATGCAAAATATTTCCAGGAAAAACTGACAAGTTATGATAAAAAGGATGGTATTACTTTGAGAAAATGAAAAGGTTGGTTTACTTTTTGATTTCTTGTGCTGCTTAATTGTCAATAATAAAATTTAAAAAAAAAATGAACTTGCTTACAATTTGTTATTTGTGATTTGTTTGTTCTCTACCTGTTGTTTTGACACTGCGCCTTGAGCACCAATTTTTGGTGGTGATGTTTGCGCTTTAAAAATCGTTATTATTATTATTAGTTCAAACAAATTTAAAAAATCAAAAATAAATTGAAAAAAAAAATAGGCCTAATCTTTTAAGAACATTTTGCTGAAAAATGTTTTGGATACGACGCCCCGTTATGGAGTTATAATTTTTAAAATAACATGATGTCAGATAATCAGCCCAAAACCTTATCTTATTTTTGTTGGTTACGCACCGCTGATTCGCAGTGTTTGTCATTACTTCAAGATGTCTACCGATTCGTGAAAAAGGCCTCTCTGAGACACCCATTGATTGCATATTATCTCTGAAACATAATCTAGGGCCAAGCTGGCCTCTGCCTAGTAAGCTTACTAGATCTTGCAAGGCTTTATAATATTAGGCAAGCTAGCCTAGGCCTGTCTACCTTACCTCGCCTAGGGCCTAGGCCTAGGCTAGGCCTATCGGCTCGCTCGGCGGGGTCCGGGGACATGCCCGGACCGGGCGTTTGGTAGGTTAGCCTAGCCCTAGTACTCCTTGGATACTAACTAGCCTAGGTGCTCCTGTAAGCATCGTACAAACCTTAATTAATTAGCACAATAATGATTTAATACAATTCGAAATTAAAAATAATATCTAGGCTACTTTACGCCGCGGTAATGCTTTAGTACGAAATTTATTATTGCCTAATCAGTCATGGCCGGTTAGCTCAGTCGGCAGAGCGTCGTGCTAATAACGCGAATGTCATGGGTTCGAGCCCCATATCGGCCAGGTAAATTTTTTTTTCTATCAGCAAAAATATTTCTCGGCCTGTCTTTAAAGTTTTCCAGCTCGTTTTTCGTTTTAATTAATTTTTTTACAAATTATGCCACCAGATTTTTAATTTTTTAATGTGTGTGTACAGTTATGCACAATGTATATTATTGTGTGTTTTTACTTTTTTATATGTATATTAACAACAAAATTTTTGTAGCAATTGTAATGACTGAATTGAATTAATGTAGATCTATCTGTTTGGATTAATTTTGTAAATTCGAAAGACATTTCTTGTTGGATCTTCTGGTGGTGGATCGGCCACATATTACACACCAAATTAACTCTCCGATGATGCGCTATTGAAACTTGCATTCCAACCCTCCAGCTGAACGATCACAGTAACGTATAGAATTGAACCAGGGATCAAAGATCTTGCGGTTCAGCACAGATACAGCAGCTAACCACCAGCCATCTGATGTTTGGGCCACTTTGTATCACCAACTTTGAAAGAACTTTTTTTATTTTTGTTGCAAATTCAAAACAAAGAATTTTTTAAAACATCAGCTTTTGTTGCTTCAAGTTTATTTCACGGTTCACGGTTGACAAACAAGCAAAATATGAAACAAATTCCAACAGCAAAAAACTTATCTTAGTAACTATCAAAGTTACAAGAAGCTAGCATAATTTGTTTCTTTTTCTTTTGACATCAAAAAACAAAAAAAAAAATACTTGGACCCACAATTGAAATCATTAAAGGGTTTTTTCAATGCTAGAAAACAATTGAATAACTTTAAAAAAAAATCCCAAAGACAACAAACATGGCCCGCAATTGTTATGACTGAATCTACAAATAAACCACCAAATTTTATGTTTTAGATATAATCCTTTCTCACGACGTCAATTTCACAATAATTCATTTCACAAAAGGAAATTAGTCTATGATATTCTTTTAAAGAATTAGAATTATCAGGATATACACATAAGAATGAAGTTTACAATAAATTAAATCCTGACGGTAATATTAAACACAACTAAATCACATTTACAATACAACATTATGAGAAAAGATATATAAATGAGGATCTTCAAACTTCATTTCCTTATGAAGGGTAAACCAAGAGGGGGGTGGGGGAGAACAATTACAACAAATAATAATTAATAAAAATAAAAACAAACTGGTGCAGCATTCACGGATACATGCAATGTATATATGTATATTCTGAATGGCTATACATTCATTGACCATTATTAGACACTGCTAAAGTTTACAGTCATACATATATATATATATACATATATATATATATATATATATATATATTATACAAACATGTAACTCATTCACACTGCATGAATGCTAAATTTAATTTATGATTTGTAAATTACTACGTTGAATACCATAATAAATCTACTTCAAACAGAATCAGATTTTTCTTGTTTACTTTTTGGCAACATAAATTTATGCACATTAAACTGTTAAGCAAAATGACAAGAACAAATTCTATTTACCCTTTTACAAAATATATACATAACGGTTTTTCTTGCAAATTTGAATTGTTACAAGGTAATACATATTTAAAGTACAGAAGCTTGTCAACTGAAAACAGCATCTGAGCTCTTAATTTATTAACTTGAGCTCGTGAAATACATACAACAGTTAACATCTCTTAAGGTGTTTAGCTACCACAATTTTTTTACACAAATTATCAATTCCAAAAATAATTTTTGAAAAAAATTCACACAATTAACCTTTTTTTTTGTCCTTTCATTTTACAGATTTTTTGAATTTGACAAGTCATACCATGTAAACATTTAACTACAGAACAAAAATAACCGGGTGACTTCCCCTCATTTTAACTTTTAGAATACAAATAACAAGTTCTTTTCAATTGTTTTTTCTTCCTTATATACACTCTCTTACAAAGAACAAAAATAAATACATTTAGAAGACAATTGTAGAGACATCTACTGATCTACACATTAATAGCTATTCAATAATTTGCCATCTTGCATCATTAAATACATTATCTAATACTAGACACAGGGCTGCTGAAAGGGGGCTGGCTACTCAGGATATACCTCCGAGATGGCTCTAAAGCATGTTGTCTGGGGTTACCATCAAACAATGTTCTCTTTTGTTAGGTCTCTAGCTTAAACCATCCACAGGGACCTATATTTTGAGCTGGGGGTTAACCTAAAAAATGAGCCAAATATTTTAAACACTTGGGATAATAGCCAATGCAGTTAAACATTTGAAGCACTGGGGTTATATACCATTAGGTGAAATCATTTGATGTAATATAATAACCACAAATAAGTGAAAAGCATTTTAAGAAATGACATTGGTTTCTATAGCAACCAACAGGACTATGAATTAGGGAAATGGGCTTAATCTACAACAGCCTTCGCTTACATTTTGCTGGATATGATACTGAAGACACTGGGTTATCATCTCAATGTATATTATGTTTAAGACAGAACTGACATGGAGTCCCTACTATCATTTTGCCAACTTAGGAAAAACCACAAATAAACGCACTCCTTTCAGCAGCTCTGTTTATACAGCTTGCTCAGTGAGTCGGTGCTGGGGCACAGGAATATTGTATACACATGAAATTAGCAATTCAAAGCATGAAAGTAAACAAATATTAATACAATCTCAGTAAATGCTCATAATTGCTTATAATGATCTGTTTTTACAATGATATGCTTTTTGTCAATAACACATAAGTAAGTATATGTAAACATTCTTAATAATGAATTGTTAACAAAGGATGCTTGTACTGGGTGGCTGGAAGCTTCTATTTTACATTTCTGGTCACATTTTTACAGTTGATGAAAATCTGAGGAATAATTTGACCGCGACATTTGTCGTCCTATCCCACAGCTTGTTGCTGTCTTTCTAATTCCTCAACCGAGATTACCCGTTGACCCAGCACATTGTGCTGTGGCATTTGCGGCATTGGGTGTTGTAAGAGATCATTACCGAACCATTTTGCAAGATTCACTGGCGAAGCTCTTGTTGGGGTCTCACTAGCAAATTTGACCGGTTGATTCGCCAAGTTGAACTCTGAAAGAATAGATGTATTCGCTAAATATAATTATACGTAATAAATGTAAGTATGTGTAACATTCTTAATAACAATGCATTGTTAATGAAGAATATCTGTATGTATTATTGCATGTACTAATTTAGTATGTGAAGTTGTACACGCTTAATGCATATACCCTGAAACTGTTTTCATTTGAATATAACTTATAAGATCTCTTTTAAGATAAATGGTATGAACATAATAAATAGGCCTACAAATACTCATGGTACACCCAGGACCATAATGTACACAAGACTAAACATCTTCAACTTCTTGAAATCTGCATGCGACAATAACTAGCATTTAAGCCACCCAACACCTGGCGTGATGATACCTGGAAAAGTGAACACCTGCAGATTTAATTTCCATTACTACTTAAAGAAAAATAATTTATTAGTGATATATACCTCTTCTTGCTCCAAGGGGTGTTGTTTGGTTGTGTACTAGGCCAGCTTGTACTACTGCTGCTCCTGGGAAGGCAGCTCTTGTGTTCATCATCATTGGAGACAGACCACCAACGCCACCCGGATGCAGACCTCTCTGTAATTGATATTACACAACATAATCATTATCAATATTAGTTATTTGCCACATTACACCACTTGAAGAATGGGCTAGAAAAACAGAGTAAAGTAAAAAAATAAATAAAAATTATTTGAAATTATGCCAGAATGTCATTATTATTATCTAATACTATTCATGAGGGTAGCCTTAACCTTTAATAATATTCCTCTTAAAGGTCAGAGATGTATTCAGATGGGGAATGATCTCCATTATGGATAACGTTGTCAATAACATTACCATAAATGTTTTTTATCACATGTAATAGTGATATAATGTGGTTGGATTTACATAGCGCTTTATACAAAGTCTCAAAGCGCTCTAGGTGTGGACTAGCTCGCACAGTAGGTCTCTTCATGTCTGAGCTACCCGGTAAACCGGTACCAGTTATCTCTCATCTGTCCACAACAGGAGCTGTATGAACCAATACACCGACGTAACCCCCTACCTGTCTCGGATGATGTACTGGGTTCTTTACAGCACACACTAGCCATATGTACACTGGGCCTATGATTTATAGTCCTTATCCAAGGAGACTTGTTGGACCACCAGAACCATAAACGGGCGTGCCGTTTGAACCAGCGCCGATATTAACCGCTCAGCAATATATGAAAATTTAATTATTGCTATGTTAGCTGAAATATCAAAATCAATGACTAATAATTCTTATGATATCGACCACAAACCTGCATTTGTTGAAAGGTGTTGGGCACCTGCATACCATGTGGCTGAGGTACTGGATGGATACCGTGCATCAACGGAGCACGCTGCATCATCTGTATCGGGAATCCATGATGCATAGGGCGTGCCATGGAATGTCCAGAAGACATGCCCTGCCCCTGTGAACTTGGTTGTTGCGACTGTCCTGCTACAGCTGCTAATGCTGCTTTCTGCTGCTGCTGTCGCTGGATCTCCAAGATCTTCTTGTAATTGATACCATCATAGTTACCAGAAGGATTCTGTGACTGGTGACTTCCTGGTGAGCGCTGCATGGGAGTAGGTCTTTGATTGGTGGACATATCAAGGTTGTTGACAGGTGAAGGGGACTGGTAGTTCTGTTGGTGATGATGTTGAGGTTCATTGTGTAATTTACGAGTTGGTGAACTGAAGGACACGTCAAACGCTCTTTGCATGTCATTAGGATGGGGCTGAGACATAGCTACTTCCTGTCTATTGTGTTCTTGTTCATCACACGCACTCTCCAGCTTTTTTCCTAGATCTATTTTACAACCAAAGACACAAAAACACCATCAATTGAACAAATGATTAATCAATGGATAAACATCAAATAATAATTCACTTATGTAATTTATAATAATATAATTCTGATATAATTGTTTGATCATCTTATATCGTGCTATTACTACCCACTATAAAATACAGTGCTACACAATGTGCGACTCTTGTTATGGCATTAGCAGAATGAAGCCTAATAATGTCTAGATATATTAATTACCTTTTTGAAAAATATATTAAAATAATGATTTCATTTTTTAGTTTATAATTTGACATTTAAGTGCAAGTGATTGAATCTAATTTTAAATTTGTAAAGATATTTAAATAATGAATTAATATTAATAATCCTTTAATAATTATCCTAATAAATTTAAATTAATGAATTTAATAATTATAAATATTAACATATTAATAATCTGTGTAATGCTCTTAGCCTAACTAGTTGATTTATATGTCACAATCTCATTCATGTTTTTATTATAATAGCAAGAATTTAATTGCTGGACTTATACATTTTACATTGTGGACTTGTGATTATGTAATGATTCTATTGCTAATTTGTTTACTGTTGGCTTTTCTGTTGTTAATGAATTTGTATCTGTCTTTTTATGTTTTTTTTATTGTATTTAATATTAAGCTCACAGATTTGCCCTCTGGGATTGATTGAGAGTTTTTTTATACAGAAATAAATTGCATCACATAGAATTGAGATGTCTAAATATTATAAATACCAAAAAAATAAATACAATCAAATTAATGATTAAAAAAAAGGTCAAAGAATAAGAATTGGTAAGCTAAACAACTGCTTATAATAATAAATAATTGCTTATTTGAATATATAGTGTGTAATCCTGAGTTCAATGAGAGTTTTTCTATTTTACCGAGGACCTTTTGCCTTACAGAGGACCAAAAACACTAGTGCTGGATTGTGCTGGATGTGTGTGTACAACAGGTTTCCAGGGTTTCTGTAAAGGCCCTCGGCTAGCAGGAAAATTTGAAAATGTGTCACAATGCATTAAACGCTTTTATTTGAGTGGCGTTGCACAAATAAATAGCATCATCTGTGCATAAAACGCTGAGCACATGTGTGTGTTGGTGTCCATGGCATAAACCTGAGCGTATTTTATGGTTCTCGGTATACTTTGCTGGTCCTCGGTTGGTCCTCTGATGACTGTTTTTAGTGTGGGTCCTCTGGACATAACGTTTACAGGTAGGTGTGTGTTCCTTGGCCTGTTCTGATTGGTCAGCTAATAAGTTTCACTGACATTTTGATGGTCCACCTTTCCATTGGCTGGATAATTTAATAATGAGTCATGCTGATTATGAGGTGGAATACTGTAATTTTTTTTGGTCAAAACTAACCTAGTTTTACACTCCTGTTGCTCTCATTTTCCTCCCTGTCATGATGCTGGTCTTCATTCTTTGCCTCTGCCTTGGTCTCATACATTTTGCGAATGACCGAAGTCGGTGTGAACGCAGGTGTCACTGGTGGCCTTACTGGCTGCCTGTCTGGCGTACCGGCAGGGGCCTTACGGGCTGCCTCTCGCGCGAGGAACTTCTCTTTCTGCACTTCTAGCTGCCTCTTGATGACAGCATTGTGCAAGATGTTCTGCGTGTGAGCTGCGAGCTCCTGCGGAGATGGGATGCGGTTCATGTTCGGAGAAGGTTGCATCACTCCTGGTGTCAACATGTTCATTTGTGATCCTTGTAACTGGACTTGCTTTATTGGGGTGGTGGAAAGTGGTGCAGCTTGCATTGCATTTCCTGTAATAAGAAAAAAGACTGTACTTACAAAAATTATAATAATAATAATAATAATTAAATATTTATATAGCGCCCAATTCCAAATTAAATGATCAAAGGCACTGAGCGTTATTACCTCTGGTCACTGGATAACATACAATGACAAACCAGTACGAAGTGCAACCTTCTCTACTCCTTGGGGAGTATACCTGGTCGTGCGCTACTTGCTTAGTGCAGGAATCTAGTACATTCAATGCTATAACATCCTACTAGGTTCCCATTTATACTCCTGGGTAGAGAGAGACAAAAGCGAGAGTTTTGAACCCCTGACCTCAATCCAACAGCTTCTACTATTACGTCTTTACACCATGTATTTACCAAAGAGTTTCCATTCAGAAAAGCTCATATACAACCCTTGATGCTCTATAAAAAGGGTTGAGGACATTGTGCTGTGACTGGATGGCATACATCTTAACTACTATGTCACAGGTCCATTGTCATTTATTGATGCACATCTGCAGTTTTTAGATGTCTAGTAAACACATCTTATTATCACTAATTATACACCTAAATAGACCCCTGTCATATGAGTGATGGATTAAACATCACATGATATTGGGTATTTAAACCATACTAATCTATTTTTGGATGTGCATCATAAAATTTAGTTTAGTAGCCATGACATCTTACCAATGTTTGCTGGTGAAGGTCCCCGAGCAACAGCTGCAGCTTGTTGATACAGCACTTGTTGGAGGACTTGTTCTTGAGGACTGAGGGCTCTGCCTGCAGGTGCAGATGACCCACCAAACACCTCTTTCTGTTGCTTCTGCTGCTGTTGAAGGATGGCTAGCGCAGCAACGTCTGCACTGAGGGTTGGCTGTTTCATAATTGCTGCAAGCTGTTGGTCTGTGGCTAGGCTCTGTCCCATCACATGCATGTGTTGCTCCTGGCTTTGCTGGTTGTTCATTTGCTTCAACATTGCTGCTACTGAGAGAGCATCTGCATTTGCAGGGGAAGGAGTCCTTATGACAAAAATAAAGAAATCATAAGATTTACATGGCAACAAATCTTAATCCCCTAGGTTTATTCTCTTCAAACACAAGCCTTTTTAAAAACAGATGTGTGACCAAGCCTTAAAAAAGATATTTGCACCTTTGTGCACAAAGAAGCTATGGAATGTAAATGATTATTTTCCTGAAGTCTGACATGTTTTCTTATTGTACTGGACTGACATTTACAATCAAGGTACAGCAGAACAAGTTTTCTCATTGTGTGTTAACACTAACATTGTATTGTACATTGTAACTAGAACCCATCACCCCGACAGATAGCTTCTAGACTTACCTTGTGGCTGGTCTTGGTGGTTGAAGAGTGTTGTAGTTGTGTCCAATGCGACTACCAGTAAATGACTGATGTTGGTTCATAATCGACTGCTGCTGATTAGCCTGTGAGTTCTGCAGAAGCTGCTGGAGAGATGTATTCATCTGATGCATCTGGTTCTGCTGGATATGGTGATGATGAAGGTTGCCCATGCCTTGATCCTTCCATGGTAGCGGAGATTGCCGTTTTACTCCCATGCCAAGAACAAGGTCAATTGGTGATGGGGATCTCTTTTCTTCATTTATCTAGAAAAGAAATGTTTATTTAGAAGTTTTAATACACCTGAATACCAGTAATGTTGATGTACAATTATTATTATAATAATGCAAACACTACAGTACTAGGGATCCAAAATGCAGATTAAATGAAGTGCAACTGTAGCCTGGTGGTTACGCTCCTCACATTCCAGACCCTAGATAAATGGTTTGTTCCTAGAAATTCACATGATTTTTCTAGTAACCATTAACAAACCCATTTCCAAGCTGCATTTATTCAACATAAATATTACAGAGCACTACATACTTTCTTGAAATGGGAGAATTAGTTGGTATACCTACCAAATGAGACCTTTGGACTGCACCTCTCTTAATCTGCATGTTAGCTAGGAATGAGTTGAAAGCTGTCTGCTCAGGAATCATCTGGTGTGGTGGCTGCTCCCCAAAGTGAAGCTGGTGTTGGCTTCGGTTGTGATGAGAGTGCGAGTTGTACAGCTCACCCTCTATTTCAGCTAGGCTCCTCACCTGCGATTCCAATTCACTGACACTGGTTATTTTGCCTGGTAGTGGTGGAGTTGCTGCAAAAAAAATGAGAACAAATTCACTTAATACAAAATTGAGAGATAAAAATTAAATAAAATTGTATAAAATAAATAAAATGCCAAAGTGAAAGTTATTATTACTATGCAAGATCACATAGAGTACTGAATAAGGAAGATATAAAAAGCCCAGAGACTTTTTAAGGATGTATTTACTGGAAATAAGACTTTAATTCCAAGAAAACCTGGCATTTGATGAGTTGTAGAAGTATAATTATTGTTTGCATAATTTAAAATACTAAATATTATAGCACAGCACATTTTAACAGCAAGCATGCATTGTACATCTTAGTCAATAAATAATACAGAGATAAGTATGTTATCATTGTGATTGCTTGCAGGAAATGAACTACATCTGCTCTTGAGAAAGTTACCATAACATAACTTACGCGATCTGTTTTGCCTGCCTCCTTGGTGCTGCTCCATAAAGCGTTGAACACTGTTGTTGCTTCTTTGGGGACCCATGTTACTGCGCTGCAACATTGCTAGGATGTCACTGGTGGATTGTGGGCCAGTTTCCCTATCAGGTTTAATAGGCATGAACAAAGATGCTGACAAGTTGGGACTATGCCTACCTTGCAGTTCTAAACAAAAACAATAAATAATGCTAAAAATTAATTGTTCAAGGGATTTTTATTAAATTTTACCAACATTTAAACAACATTTTTTTTTTAAAGAAACGAAAGATAAACTATCTACAATTAGACTACATCATACTACTTTAGGCTTAGAAAAGTCAAACCAATACATGATGTAAAATAATCAAAACTAGGCGAAATTCAGGCAGGCAGTGCATGCTGCTAGGCCTACCTTGTCTGGGCTAAGGGCAAGGCTGGGCAGCCTATACTACTCTGAGACTGTCTATGGTTAACTGCGGTCTAAATGCACTGTAAATCAAATCAGCTAGTCCGATTATAAATGTATATAATAAATCACTGTTCGGATATTCAATAAGCATCTGTATTAATTATTTGTTTTTCACTGTCAAAAAAAACAAAAACGATTAGCAAGCTGCTCTATTTTTAGAAGATGACATCAGCAACATGTTTCATGACATGTTTGGAAGTCAGGAAGGTCGAAAAAATAGGAAGTTCCTTTTTTTAATTTATACAAAAATACCTTGACTTAGATAAATAATAAGCCCAGTGCTTTTAATACAAATTATATCAATGTTTGTTGACAAATTTGCTATAAATTACGGACAGAGGCATAGCTTCAGTTAGCAGATGGCTGCTGCTAGGCCCAGCTAAACATTGGCTAAACCACAACACTGTATGTTGAACAGTCAGCCTATAGTGACATGGAAGATTAGGTCGGTCTATCCATGGAACGATTTCCTTAGCCTATTATGAATCATTATTAGTTTGTCTTGCATTAACATTTAATTGATTCTTCAACAATTTTTATAAATGTTTATTGAACACTTAAATGCAAAATTAAGCCTAGATATTGGTAGGCAGGCCTAGTTATAGGCTACAACTTGGCGTTTTTAAACTTGAGGGCGCTATTCTTACGAACTTCTGATTTACGAATTTTCTCAATTACGAACTGCTTTCAGCCCAAGGTGTACGTAAATGGGAAGGTCGACTGTAATACACAACCAGTATATATTATGCATGAAAATAGCAACAAAAAGCATGTGCGCTTTCAATCAAGAGTTGAGTCTAATTACTGGTTTGTGTCCTTGTGAAAGATACTTGCCATAAAACGCAAGTGTATATTCTGTATTAGGTCCAAAAAATATCCTGGCTTATCTTATATAGCTACTTGATGAGATGAGCAGATCCAAAGTTGACAGTACACATGGTAAACAAATGTTAAAGACATGGATGACAGGTTTTCTGCAGAATTTGGAATACAGTTTTCTGTGGGTAACATTATGAACGAGTTGAAATGTAGATAACTACTTCAAGGGTAGTGGTTACACTATATTTGAGGTGTACCTTAAATTCACTAGTTGGCTACCCACCGAGTATTTCCCTTACAAACTCTACATCCAAAATTTAAATGAGTACCTTCTAGTTTAGTGAAGCAATATGTACACAGATAACTGTAGATAAACAGGAATACTTCCCACAATAATAATGCACATCTAGTGTATTACGTACCGCTAAGGAATCCCATTTGTTTCTCTTGTACAGGAGACACAGATTTTGTGCTGTTGCTGGAAAACCACTGACTGAACCTGCTGCCAGATCCAACTGTATCTTGACTAGGAACCTACGAAATATCAAAATAAAATGCATTAAATTCATCTCTATTAAAACAAAATGAAAAAATGAAATAAAAACAAGCAGAGAATTTGTCAGAACTGAATCTCTTACACTGTTAGGTAAAAAATTAGATAAACAATTATGGGTTTTTATCTGACCAATATGAAAACAGACATCCTAGGTTTGTTAAACTGATTTTAGTCATGCACATTTAAATCCGCTTTGTACATTCAAATCAGCTATTTAGTATAGCACTTTTAAAATGCAAGGCAAAGTGTCAAAGCAGCTACGATTGGAACTTACCGAAATATTCTCAATACTATCTGCTAAGGTGAAGAACTGGTTGATGTCAAACTCTTTAGTCCCACCAGAAGTCTCTGGTTTCTTTTCTTCCTTTGGTTCCTCAGGTGCTGGAGAAATTCTAGCTTCTTGCTTACCAGTTCCATTTTGCTCTACTTTCTTGTTTTTTACCTTCTCTGGTTTTTTCTTCTTTTCCTCAGCAGAATTCCTACTACTGTTAGCATCTTGGAAACCACGAAGTTCGATGGTGTCGGTCTGTGAGGTTGGTCCCCCAGTGAACCATTCTGGTTCGGCATCTTCGCGACCTATAATTCAAAGTCATATGATTAAAATAATCTTCATACTCTGTTTATACTATCATATTTTTAGTGATTTTCCTACATTTATAGGCATGATGAGGTTACATCAGACAATTATATAGTCATATATCATGTATCTATCAGATAAAATTTGAGAGATTGGACAGGATAGAGCTTAATTGATTAATTTATTCGTATTATTTTATTTATTTATTCTGAATACTAAAATAATATCAAATACAAAAACAAAAGAAAGTACCGAAAAGGTAGACATATTTCCATTGTGGTTCAAAATATTAATTTAAAATAAATAATTTATTTATCTCTTCAATTCGTTTTTTTAGCATTTTCTTTTTTACCTCTTGATAATTGTTATTTGAAAACAGTACTGATTGTATATCAATTACCAATGAATAGAAACTTGTATCTTAATAATCAAAATAACCTTAAAAAAAATCAAAATGAATAATGAAAATGGAAAAAACTAAATAAAAACTATTCTTACTATTTTTATATGTCCTCTTATCACGATCATAACGACCACGTGACTCGTATCGATAATCTCTGCTATCCCGACCACGTCCACGATCTTTATCCTGGTAATCTGAAGGACTAGCACGTGGAATTATTCTTCCACTACCAATGCGACGAACAGGAGGCCGATCATGTCCATCTCGGCTATCATATGTGTTATTTGATTGGTTTGATCCACTGTTGTCGCTGCTTGTCGTATTAACCTGACAGCCGTGAACAAAGCTGCGGCGCTGTGGGCTTAGAACAATACCATCACGCTGTTCTTCTTTCAATCTTTCCTTTGGGTCTACACATAAAGTAATTAATGCTACCTTAAAAAGTGAGATTTTTATGCAGAAGAATATAATAAAGTATTCTAACAATAATAATTCATCCGATATTCATAATTAGAAGAGGCAAGGGTTTAGGTTTTCCAAATAATGAGAGTGAATAACTGTCAACAGAAATGTCCAACCAAAAATTAAATTTTATACAAAAACTAAACATTGATATTATTGCTTGTGAGCTGACATAAACATGTGCGCTATCAATCGTGCCCTTAGATGCAGACGCATGTGCCCAAAGCAATGTTGTAAATAATGCGAGACTGCACACTTAAGGACTGTAGTGTTGGTTAGAATTCCGTTGGGTTAAACTATTTGAATACAATTACACATCAATTCAGAATGACATACCAAGAGTTTTCTTTTTGATCTCTTTTCCCTCAAAGCCAATTGGCGAACTCCCCCTGGATGACTTGTTGCTGAATGAAGCATGCCACCGTTCTGGATCCCAGACACCATTCTTGCTAAAAAATATGAAAAAATAACTAATCAATAAACAATTTAGAAGATGATATGACATTATATAGTACTCGGCTCTACTTGACATGACAGTATGACCTTTACTCTGCTGAAAAATTTAAACGTCTACCCTGTGGGAGAACAGCAGCTGATAAACAACAGTTTTCCTATTAACAGACAAAAATAGCCACAAATATATGAATGAAACATCACATTCATAAATAAAACATGTTACTGGATGTAGAACTACAACTAAGATGTAATGCGAATAGCAGCTGATAAACAACATTTTTTCCAATTAACAGATAAAAATAGCCACAAATACATGAATAATGGAACATTACATTTACTGTATAAATAAAACACACTACTAGACTACACTACAACTAAGATGTAAATGTAATATGAGAACGAAAATTATAAAAAAAGACTATATGAAAAAAAATAATCTGATTAATAATTAATGAATTTGTACCATCAAAATAAATACTACTTCATATACAAGCACTTTCAAAGTAACATTATAATGAGAAAACAGCTTGATGCATAAATATTACTCTCTCTATCCTTTGACAGGATTTTCCAGTAACAAGTCTGTAAATAAATTTTTTTTTTAAATTTATGATGGTTCTTAAATATACACCAATAAAATCAGAAACTTCACAAATTTAATTGAAACCAATTTAAATAGTTCGTTGAAAAAGATCTAATAAGTTATTACCTTCAAAATAGAAACAAAAAAAGAATTCCACAGATGTTAATACTATTATAAAAACTCCTTAAATTGTTTATTAGCCATTATTATTTTAGTCTAAATGCAAAAAATATAACCACAAAAGTAATATTTATCCGTCAGTTAATTGAAAGCATTTCTTTTTTCTAATTGAGAGGTTTAATTGATAGTTACTTAAATATAATGTACAAATTAATTAAAATATGGAATTTACTTTTTTTTTCAATTTGTTAAACTCATGACTGACTCAGCTGTACATCTTTAATTGATTATTTGATAGGTTTCTGTTCAGATTTAACTGAAAAAATATTAATAAGAGCCAGGACAGAAAATAGATAACACTTATTGTTGATCTCTACAATGTTCAACCAATTGTTGCACAACTACAGTACTTTTGTAGATATAATTAGTTTGTACATTTACTCAATAATTTACTTAACATTCATTTTTTACTACAATTCAATTTTGATGTTGAATAAAGATACTGATTCATGGAGAATTAGACTAGCTAATATGAAATACAAAATGCTCTAAGCAATCTCTCATTCTGTTAATACAACAGAAATTTCATGGATAACAATTTGGTATGAGAAGCAATCAGATAAGCAATTTGAAAATACTGCATGTGAATTTTCTGATTTGATGATTACTACTGCAGTATACAATATTTTATTAATATTTTTATATGTTCTGTTGTCTGTATGTCTGAGAATAATGTATGTCCCTATTTATGACAATAATATAGATGACATTAATCTCTAAAAATACAAAAAAAAAATATACAAAATAACATGAATAGCATTAAATCAAAGGTATTTTCTGTATCTGCTGCTAGCAGCGAGATTTGCCAGACTGGGTGACTAAGCTGTCTGATACACTTTTTACACTGCAAGCAAAACATCGGACCCAACTGGGATTTTCCAATACTGTACCCGGAGTAGAAACTCTGGCAAAAAACATGACTCAGGTTGCTAAACATTCTGGGTTTGATGTGCAAAACGCATTCAGACTTGGACAACCTTGGTACAAACCGGAGTGCCAGTATAAACAACACCAAATTTGATTCCAGATTACAGGTCTTACCTGGAACCTACAACAGCTGTGGTCAGGTACAGTAGGCCTAACCTTTGCTTGTAATCACTTAGGAATTAATGCGTGTTTAATCTGATCTTGGCAGTGTAAAAAGAGCATGGTAGGGGTGAGAAGGTTAGCTGGGGATGAGCTCCTTGCATTTGGACAGGTTGCAGATAGTAATATTTTAAAATAGCCTTTCCCTTTTGATAATTTAAGAGTTCTTTTCAATTGAGCAATTCAGTTATTTAATTGAAATGTAGGCAAAGTTTGTGAGAGAACCAATAGCTTTTATGCTTATAAAAAAAATCAAACTGCCATTTTCTAGTAAATATAAAAACATATCAGATCATAGCTTCTAATGATAGATACCAAAAAATTGACTACTTACTCGCAGAATTCATCAGCCAAACATGCATGTTTCTTTCTTGAGACTGGGCTTTCTGAGAGGTTCATCAATTCAGCCTGAAAAAAAATAATAAATTGAACTGTGTGATAAATCTACATTGGTTTCATAACATTAGACAAATATTATTATCATGTGAATTCTTCATCATAATCACAACCATCACTATGTATATCTATAGTTTATGTTAACAAGGAAGAAATATAATATCATTATCACCATCACCATCAATTATCATCTTTACATTTATACTATACTATATATTTAATACTGTATGACTTAGTCATAATGGCAGAATATTCAAAATCGCATTAAAGGAACATATTTCAGGATGGACACATGCATCTCCTACAGTAGATATGGATGAAGGACTGATTTGGGGGAGGGGGTGTTCACACAACTTTAAGATTACTGTATTGTTTGTGAATGACTTTTGGAACCATTAACATAATTAAATCAATGATATTAAGTTTTCCATGCACCTGTAAACTGATAATATACAGTAGCTGTAAACTGACAATACTCCCACATCTATATAAGATAATACATTGCTGTAAAACATTAACTACTATATTTCTCTACACCTACTTACTAATGCAGAGCACTGCAAATTTCCACATTACATTCACAAACTGATCTCCAGTGGGATACAAATCAAACATAAATTTGATGTTGAAATATATTTAGAAACATATGAATATAGACAGAGACAATGTATTAACACTGAAAAACCTATATTATTAATCTCAAGGTACTATAAGTATTAAGCGCTATACAAAATGTGAATTATGTTGCTAAGCATGCCTCTTGCCTTATGGCCCGGGTATTCAAGCTTTTGAAACTGGTGGCCAGTTCCAATCTGCTGAGACCAGCAGCAGGCCGACAAATTGTGTACAGTGCCTCAAATTTTTCAATGTCAGCCCAACCCATTCTCTTTTATAGCACTGGATTCGAAATAGAAGGGGGAAAGGGAAGGACTTTCAAAGACAAAGGTAAAATACCACTACCCAACCATGGTGGGGCTGAGGTAAGAAAATTTAGGATCATGGCACCTCTAGATGAAATGGCACTTAAATTGGAATACTGTATATTTTTCTATTCTTTTATTTCATAACTTTGAAAGGAAAAAAAACAATAAAACTTGCACTCTAGGTTCTCTACTCTACCAATAGAAATTTCCTTAGCACAAAAAAATCCACTCATGCACTAAGAAGTTAAAAACAATGCCAGCGCTAGAAATTCCCCTATAAGGAGTCCGATTCCAAAAAGCACTAGCATCTACAGTACCTCAAATCCCACACCCTCCCATCGTGGTTAGGGATGAGGAAGTTGACACCCCTGGAAATGGCACTTTCCGACTGTAAAAATAAGTTTTCCAAGCATGTTTCAGAACAAAATAAGATGCCAGAGCTTGCCGGGGCTGCAAATTGTTATGCATCGCATCATATCAGCGACCCCATAATTCCCTATTTGCCTCCCTCTCCCCATGTCAATACTCTACACCACTCCTGCAGATACAGCGAGCTACGCTCAGGAAATGCCAGACTCCTGTTAACAGTTCTATAGTAGGTTGTGTTCTTATTAACAGAAAAATTTTTTTCTAAAAATCAGCCGGGAAAAAAATTTTTTTTTAGCAATGTCGGGTTGGGCCAGATCACAATCTTTGGCGGGACTGAGTTGGCCCATGGGTTGAACCATGAAAAAACATGTTTCTCACAAAATTAATCATGATGCTATACTCATACTGCAGTAACAATATAAAATAAATGACAGCAGCACTTTTGAGACTAACAATATATAATTTATTCTCTAGCTTCCATCCACACAGTGGACTTTGTCAGGAGACTGCAGGAAGTGACAGCATGTATAACACAATAACATTTCAACACTCAAAATAACTTGTAATATAAGAGGCACTCTCTTGAATGAATACCCAAATCATTTTCTTAGTGTCCTCTTGTCATACTATTTTTGGATCATTTACGATATTGTAATTGGTCATTGTGATGTTACTTTTGTAATGACATAAAAATGAAGTCTTCACTCATTACTAGTACAATAATAAATAATAACATTAATTATTATTATTACAGTACTAATGTCTTATTAATCATAAAAACAAACTACCCTCAGTACCTTCGTGTAGGTTCCAATTGGTTTTCCATCTTTGGAGCTCAGTTTCTTGATGACTTTGGGTTTGTCATCTTTATTCATGTCTGTTTCCATTCCACCTCCATTTTCTTTGGACTTCTCAGTCATCACTATAAACAAAAACATGGAAAGCTTAAAAGATATATTTAATAATCAGTGAGAAACTAGCAGGAAGGGCTAAGGCCCTTGTCTCGCTAAACATTTTAAAAAACAACATTTCTTTGGCAATAATTAGTTCTGAAATGTCTACTGTAGCTTAAAATGGTTCAAAATTGCAGACTGCACAGTAAGAGGCAGTGGGCCCCTCCAGGGCTACATCCCTGGTCCCTGCAGGTCTTCGTCAGAACATAGTCGGATATTGTCAGAGGCACAAGTCAGAAAGTTTAGTGCCCTACCCCTACATGTTTACTGTACAGTAGGCTATAAAATTTTATCTTTGAGAGAGGGCATACATCTGTCTCTGCAAGAAAATTATCAGTTTCATTTTACAATTTAAAAACAAAAATGATCCAAGGTAGATACTGCAAAACCTTGAACAGAAGCCTTGTGGAAGCCTTCTCGAGAAGAAACCCATCTCGAAAAGAAGCCCCACTCTTTAATTTATCAGTTTGTTATAGTATCTCGAAAATAAGCCGATCTCGAAAAGAGGCCCATCCCGAAAAGAAGCCCAACCAAAAATTCTAAGGGTCCTAAAATAAAGAAGCCCAGGGCTCATATTTGAGGTTGTTTACAGTAGTGTTATTGTCCATCTCAAAAAACAAACAAGGAAATTATTTTCCTTACAACCTTATATTTAAAGAATGCCATAAAATATAACATTCAAAGCATATGCTGAAGCACCTTTCAATTAAAAATGTGCATGGGAAAAGCACATTTTTGATAGAATATAAGCCATCCATAAACAGAGAAATACAGACTCTATTAAGTCAGGGGGTAGCCTACACCTGGGCCCCCATATAGGCCTATGCCTAGGACTAAAACTGACCCCACGTCACGGACTCCATCCAGTGACGTGAAAAAACATTCGTTACAAAAAAGCAATATTTTAACGAGAATTTAAAATATCAAATACAAAACTGGGCCCTAGTGACTAGGCTTTAATTAACTCTTTTAGAGCACTTTCTTACGTACCGCTTCCCTTTGTCCAACGGTCTTCGCTTGCCTTTAACGAAAGTCGACGGGAAAGCTAGGCAGCCTGTCACGGCTTCTAACCTAGCCACATCAACCCCGCGAGGCAGGCGATCTCTTGTGTTCGACCAACGGCAACCGCTGGTTCACCACCACCAGCAAAACAAAGTGCAAGTCGAAAGACCAACCGTAGTTGGTCTATTTAATATACTTTAAAAATATGTCACCAGTATATTATTTACACTGAAATTTGGAAACAATTTAAGCTATTATACAAAATCATTATTTACTTTCTGGATCCTATTTAACAAGTTTATTAAACATCAACTACAGACAACAATTCAAGTGACATATCGACGACGCGTGACAAAAACATCGGTGGCGAAATTTTCCAATAAACCAACACAAAACGAATAAAAGATCCCGGATGATAACAATACATTTTTTAATGAAAATGGCTCTTGAAACAGAGAAGAGTGTTTATTTTATTATTAAATTTCAAGTTATGTAGGCCTATAAAAAGTGAAAAAAAAATGAAAAGATATCATAATTGATTTGTTAAAACGTAAGAAAGTTTCATTCTTTAAAAGTATTCATAATGAAAACGTTTCCATTGCATGCCTCAATACGACCCGCGAGGAGAAATAAAACAAACAAAAAATGAATACAGATATTAACAAAATCTAAATATAACTCGTAAATGATGAGCTAGTAAACTCCTAATGTGACAAAATGTGATACTGGCTGTAAATACAAAATAAATTCCGGACTGGTGATGTAAAGTAAACTTGTCGACAACTAATGGAAAACCTTAAAATCTAACTATGCCTAGGCGCAATCCGCCATTGGCTTGGTCCTGGATCAAAGTTGTAATATTGGTAAGGCCTAGTATTATTATTATCATTATCATATCGTTAGACCTACCTTTCTTTTGTTTTATTTCTGCAGTGCTACCTTGTCCCATTTTAGCTTAATGCGAAACCCCTTGCTCTTCTTTAACAAGACGACGGCATAATGAGTAGCACACCACTGCGTGCTTTTCGAATGGTGATTTGAATATTCAATAAATGCCACCTGTACATATGCACGGCATCCTACGGACGTACAACCAAATCAAAAAGAAAAAAATAACACAACAGTTTTTTAGCACACGCATAACGATTCATTTCGTGTAAATGTAATATGTAGGCATAATATCGTTATTAATGTTAATTATTTTTTTATTTTGACAATGCAATGTTCATACTTTTACATCTTGATAATCATAATATTATGACTAACATGTTGTATAGTCTACTGTTCACACACAAACGGATGTTAACTTTTGTGATTGCTAAACCGCCAACTTGTTCTGATACTTAATAACGATACCACAATATGATAATGATAATGATGATGATTATAATAACAATCCTTATACTCTGATAATGAATGATAATAATAAGAATAGGAATTGATGATATGATGATGATGATGGTAGGCCTATATGCTGATAAGGATTATCGATGATGATGAATTGATGATAAAGATGAAGACAAGTATGCCAATTAATGATCAAGATGATGATGAGGATGATGATCATCATCATCGGCGACGACGACGATGATGATTATATAATAATGAGGATGGTAATGATAACGATGACGGAGAGTGATGAAAATGATGATAATGATGATGGCGATGATGTTATAATGCCTGAGATGATGGTGATGAAAATAAATAATATTCTTTTTATTTTAAAATGATAAAAATAGATATAAGCTTGATTAATGTTAGTCAATTCACTAATTATTTGCATCTCAATATTCAGTAGGCCAAAACATAAAAATGTTACAGTTTAGTTTTACTGTACCCAGGTATCCTCATTCTGTAATTGTGAAGCGCGCCACCATGCGGCTCAATCACATAAAGATCGCTAGTTGGGGTTGTGTTGTTTTTTTTTCGACATAAAAATACGTGTATTAACAAGTAAAGATGACGAAATACCACTAATAAGTTTATAGTAATTAACATAGTTTGTCTATAGAAAGGTTTTATCGTTTTCAATCGCCGATACGTGGTAAGGAACGATTGGAAAAAATGAGTGAATCTTCAGGCCCCGAATCAAGAACGGGTACGACTGCCGATGACACTTCTGGGGCAGCGGAGGGACCCACTCCGTCTACATCGACAGATGCTAGGGGTGGTGGTGGGCCTGGCGGAGCAATACCGCCAGAGGATGGTGCTTATGAGTGCAATATATGCCTTGATACCGCAAAGGATGCAGTAGTTAGTTTATGTGGCCATTTATTCTGGTAAGCCTCGCTAATTTACTGTATATGAATGCAGCAGTATGTCATTGCCTAAGCATAGCCAGAGTGATAATCATATAAGATAAATGATAGTATTTAATTTAATTGTTTTGTAGTATTATTAATAAATATGAATTACTTTTTATGTCAAGTAGTTCTGTTAAAGACAGTCCAAGACCTAGAGGATCTTTTGTACCTTCCAATATTTCCCATAGGTAAAATAAAATATCATTAATGCCCGAAACAAGAGAAATTTATTACTACTGTATTAAGCCTAGTGCTTTATCTATTATATATAAGTACAATTTTTAAAAGTTACACTGTTTTTACAATGTTTATGGCCATCCATTAAATTCTCACCATTTGAATTATCTGATGATCTGATTTGAAGTAGACTTGTTTAAAGAACACTTATTACTTTATTATGTACAGTACTATATATATTTTTTTATTACAGTTGGCCATGTTTACACCAGTGGTTAGAAACTAGACCAAACAGGCAAGTGTGCCCTGTGTGTAAAGCTGGTATAAGTAAAGATAAAGTAATACCAATATATGGGAGAGGGAACACAGGTAAACAAGACCCAAGGTGAGTTAGGATTCAGTTAAATTCAATGTAACATTTATTTACTTCCTGTTCACATAAATATAACGGAAAATGATTATTTTCATAATAAATATTAGTAAGATATGTTGTAAAAAATAAAAAAGTAAGAAGGCAAACAGCAGATAAGGATTAGTAAACCAACTAAAAGTATAAGAAAAATCGAGTTTGAAGCCTCTTTTTATAGAGATGCAAAACAATCATGGATATGAATTATAAAGAATGTTTCAAAAAGGAAATCATGCAAGAATTTAGACTTGCTTTCGTTAATCATTCATTTCAATTTTGCCCTTCAAACATTGAAAATACAAGATATAAATACAAATATAAAAGTACACGCTCAAATCCCAATAATGATGCATCATTTCAGTTTCAGTCATATTAAACAAACACCATTGTTAATGAGGATATGGTACAGTATATGTAAAATGTTGGCTATTAAATTATTATTTATACAGGTATTATTGTGTATTTATGATATACAGTGTATATGCATAAATCAATATTCTTTATTTTTGTTTGAAGAGAAAAGCTTCCACCTCGGCCAGCAGGGCAAAGACCAGAACCAGAAACACAAGGTGTAAGTACTGTAATAATAATATGATAACCTAGCACTTTCACCATCTATCTAGATGTAGACAATTAGTAAATAAAAGCAAATCACTTATATAAGGATTAACAGTGCTTAAGTTATAACTTTTAACTTCTGTTTAGTTTCAAATGGATTTCTGTTATTTTTAATGGACAATAAAAGCTATCTTGATTCAACTCATTCTCAATTCATATCTCTTCTTTCTCAAAAATTGCCTTTTTCCATTGTTATAGTTTTTAAGCGCTGTAAGACAGGGAAGAGCACTATATAAATGCTGAAATCTTATTATAATATAATGTTGTTTCATAGGAAATTCTTGTTTTGTGTCTAGAAAACTTTCAGATATATTCAAGTTCATCTCATACAAAAAGTAGTAAATACCTGACCTGTGCACTGTTTTTGAAGTAAATTAAATATGTAACTCTTATTTGTAGCTCTGTTTCTTTTACAGCCTTTTAATGGGTTTGGGTTTGGAGATGGGAATTTTCAGATGTCGTTTGGTATTGGTGCTTTTCCATTTGGTCTATTTGCAACAGCATTCAACTTCGGTGATGGAAGGTTTGGTGGAAGACACGGTAACTACACTTCTTTTCTTTCAATTATGTTAATTAAATTCTATCATGTTTTGTTATTAATTTAATCAGGAGTTATAGTATATAGTATACTTTTAAAATTCATGATAACAAATCTGTAATTCCTAATATATGTAATCGTCAGTAACACATCATGTACAGTATATTTTTAACAAAATAATTCAATATTCATTTTAAAATGATTCTGTGTTTAATCCTTAAAATCTGTTAAAAATTAAATTCAAAAAATGCATTGCTTAAATTAAATAAGTTAGAAATATTCGATTAGAAGATTCTGCTTACTTGCAGCCTTTTAAAGGGCTTATGCAAAGAATACAGAAATTGTTTTTTTGGGAGTGACAAGAAAATAATATTACCATAATTTTCAATTGAAAAATTACTGAAATAAACAAAGCAAATGAATGGATCTTTTTTGAGTGGCAATCAAACTTAACAACTGACCAATCAGAACAGGCCAGGAATATGCGTGTGTCTCACAAACACAAGTTGGTTTTTTTTTCCAACACAGAATGAGGAGTGTATATGTTTTTTTTATTACTATGAGATTAATACATGCATTTAGATAATATTAAACACTATTTTTGTTTATAGGGCAAGGAGTACAGCCACAGAATCCAGAAGAACAGTTCCTTAGTAAAGTTTTCCTGTGGGTTGCTTTGTTATTTATGATTTGGTTGTTTATAGCATAGCTTAGATGTGTAGATTTTGAGATAACCACCCTACAGAGCATTTGTTACTAATTAGTACACATACTGTATACCGAAGTATTAGAATAAATGCCCCTTTCATAAATGCCCCCTCTAGAGCCTCATTTGGAATAAACGCCCCAGGCGTTTATATTTTTCTTCGAATAAATGCCCCCCTGAATGACTAAACAAATCTAATGGAAGCAACATCATTCTCAACACATTCTATTAATGTTCTACCCTAGGAGAAATACAGTTTTCTAACCTGGTTTGGATCAATAAGTCTTTATTTATGATCATGCAATAACACTTCGAAAGATTTCGAAGGTGAACTTCTTACATTTTGAAAGCAAATTATGTGTTCAACATTTACAGAAAAATTAGGGGGCATTTATTTGAGTATATACATGTCAATGTTACACCAAAAAAAATAAACGCTCCCTCAAAAACACTTCTCAACAATAAACTTACACCCCGGGGCGTTTATTCAAATAGATACGGTAAATGTTTTGTTTCCTTCTTCAATCATGATATGCAGTTATTAAGCTGGGCCCACAGTGCATCCGTCAACTTGGGGGTGGTGAGTGAGGAGGAGAGACAGGCTACTCGGGGGAACAAGCATTTTTAGAGGGAGTGGTAGATATGCCGCTGTCGTAGAAAAATTGGGTACTTGGTAGGAGGTGAATGATTTGGAATGAAATTAGGCAATGCATGACAAGGAAGACTCCCCAGGTAGTGCAGGATACTGTATTCTACTTTTTACCTAGTATCCCATGACAAAAAGTACTTTGTCTACTGCCAGGTAAGGCAAGACATTTTCATACCTTGTTTAGTGAACTTGCCATCTGCCAATGATGATTTCGAATTAAAATAAAATTTTATTTTTTGCCTATTAGCGCAAACCACCGCCACAAAGAAATTGAAATTTCAGAAAAAAATAAAAGCTTGTCTTTATCTTTATTACGATAAGATACTGTATGTATATTTCTTTTTAATTATATAAATTTAAAGCATTTAACCATCCCATTACTACATTGTTTACATTCACCAATAAATTTTATTTTCTCTTCCGTCTCCATTATACTGTATTTATTTTTCTGCTCTCATGTGACGATCTTTAAAAAAATAAGTTTGCGAAACACGGCATAAAAACAAGTCTTGTCTAAATTATCATAAAGTAAATACAAAAATATTTACAGTAATTTCATAGGAAGTGAATCAATGTTTAATAGTAATATATTGAAGTGGGTTTTTGAGATTTTTTATTCATTAAGTGAATGTATATAATTATATAAATAATAAAACAGTGGAATTGGTGAATACTGCAAATATGTGAGGTAGTGTTGTAATACAGTACCAGTGATATAGGAATAAGCTCAATTTGTCAAGAAATAGTTTATTCAAAATGTTTCAACTAAAGGGTTAAGTTTAGTTTTGCATAAGTAAATGACGGAAACAATTTAATGAAGTATGGGAACAAATTAACGTCTACTTTTACTGATTTAAAAATGTATTATAGAAATTAAGGGTGTTATCATATAAGATAAAGAGCTCTTTTTATGTTACAATTTATTCCATTGTTTGGCATGTGAACTATTAAATTGATATGTAATTTAGTCTATTCTTTATTGGAAGGAAATAATTATGTTACATGAGAAACATCAGCATACATTCATTAAGTTGTCAACTGACAGGACTTCAACTTCAATGACATTAATTCTTCGTTGGAAATCAGAAATTCAGGCCTGGGCTCCCGGAGATCTGCAGCACCTACTGTGCCATGTGACACAATGCCTATGAGGGTTGTTTGAGGAGCCAAGCAATCAAATTAAAACCCAACAGTGGCCAGGTTTGAGCTAGGGTCTTCAGCACAAGAAACAGAAACAATACCTCTCAGCACTCAACCAGTCTTTTATGAATATGGGATTAAAATATTTATAGAGATGAAAGGACAAATCAATTATTTCCATTGCAATAAATACAAACACAAATGGTATATTTATTTTCTAATTGCTTGCTGTTTTATTATTTGAAAGGTGAATACAAAACCAGCACAAAACAAGGAAGCACTTTTACTCATGAACGTCACATAATCTATTCATTTTACTGTACCTACCCCCTCTTTCAAACTCTTTACACACCAAATTATGTCTATCTTTAACGTATGCGGATATCACTTACTCAATACACACAGAGAGTTCTAAACGTTACAGAAGTCCTTGATTTTTCAATTAGGAGTTCAAAAATACATTCATGTCATTTGCAGGTGTTTCTACTATTGCACCTTACAATTAAACTATTCAAATTAGCATAATTAACAACATTGTTGGGAAAAATATAAATTTGCATAATTAATATTGCTGTTGAAATTTAAAAAAAAAACTTACATTTGTAGATTATATAAAATCAAATAATAAACATAACATAATTCACTTATTAATAAAACTTTGAAAAATGTCATACATTAAACAACAAAATGATACTCCTGTATTCTGAATTAACAATTTTGGTAATTAAATTTCATATAGATTTGCAAATACTATAGCTGTAAAGAGAATGAGTGTTGCATCTCATTTCACCTAGCCTCAAAATAAAGTACTGTAATTAGACAGTCATATTTAACATAACTCTTGCTGGTTGAAAGTAAATTGAACAGTATTTTTCTTCGCTGTTTCACTGAGTATAACACGATCCATAGATCATTAGATCAAGGATTAGAAATAAATATTTTTTTATTTAAATAAATCAATAAACATCAAATCTTTGTAAAGGGCTATTAACCAGAGGCCCCTCTTTAAGGCTACATTTATCCCTTATGTGGGTGTAGGCTGATACTTTTATTAGAATTTGCTAATAAATAACTAAATACTGTACATCATATTATAAGGCTTTCGGAGTTGTGTTGTGTGAAATATAATCTGAAGAGTTGAACCCAGGACATTTATATTGAAAGGTGAACATCTTAACTACCAGACTTTAGTTCCAAATTGGCTTCTAGATGTGTACTCAGTACTTCATTTTTAGTGGTGGATTCAAGGGGTTCAAGGGGGGGGGGGGGTGGCTTAGTTAAGCCCCCCTAAATTTTTCAAAATTGTAAAAAATTAAAAAAAAGAAAATTATTTCCAAATTTTTAAGTCTGAGAATGCCATTTCCGGCCATCTAGAGATGCCATAATTGCTCTCCTGGGCCCCCTCTATTTCAAATTCCTGGATCCGCCACTGAGATTCAAGAACTTGGTAACAATAAGTAAATGCTAAAGAAGCAAGATGAGACACAATACAACATGGCTAGTTTGAATATATATTATTATGGCAAATTACTGCCATATTTGAAATTGTCCTACCATATTAGGATATAAGCTTGATATTTATACATCTATTCAAAGGGAAATAGGAATATCAGCCATAGCTTTGTAACTGTATGATTGCTTGGTTATTTATTGATCGTCAAGAGTTTACCACTTTAATAAATGATTACAAATAATAATAAAAATCTACAAGCAGAAAAATACTGAGACTTGTCAATAATGGTATTATCGTAAGTCTAGAAAATTTAAACAAAACATGTTTTAGATTTCATGTATTATTTAGTTAATCACTTTAAATATAATTCAAAAATATTTCCGACTTGTTTTAATAGATCAGGTTAAGCACCTATATAAATAATTACACACAGTATCCACTCAGCATAATATTAATTAATAGAAAATTAAACCTAATTAATAAATAATTAAACTTTTTCTGAATAATAGTTTGATAAATCAGGTCCAACACATGCTAATTACTAATGACTATGAACAATCATAAATGTAACTAATTTATTTTTAAACATATAACGTCATCATTCATCTTCATTATTCATTGTCAACCCAGAATCGGGTAATGGAACTCCATGATGGACAAAAACATTGCCACATCATTCATTTACAAAACTCTTTCAATATTAATTTTTTTTTATAGAATATTCCCATTAATAGCTATTTGTTAGTGAAAATAGAAATTTTTCTTTGGTTTGCTTTACGAAGCATTGTCTAAGGAAGCAGTATTTAAATTTTTTAATTAATAATTCAAATTTACGCATAATTAATATATTTTGACAAGTAGTTATTTCCATCGAAATTCTTGCTTGGTAATTGTTATTTTTTATATCTAAGTTTATGACTGTGACCAGGAGGCAGGTGGGGTACTATATGCAACAGGTAAGAATACCACCTACAATGAGTGGACCACCTGAAACAAGTGACATTTTCACCTGCCACAAGTGAAAGTTGCACTTGTCACAGGTGAGTGTACCACCTGCAATGGAAGAAGGTTCCATATGCAGCAGGTAAGGTTTCCACATGCAACAGGATAATGTTCAATTGCAACAGGTGAGGATTCCATCTGCATGTGATTGATTCAAGTAGATGAATGTTTAATCTCCAAATAATTGACACATATTAACATGTGTGGCACTATTTTCTAAATTATATCAATAATATTAATACACCTTTAAGTTTCCAAAAATACTTTGAAATATCTTGAATATAGCTCAACAGTAAAAAAGCAAAAATAGCTTTGTAGGTAAGATAATATCAAAATAAATGACCTAAATTCAACTAAATCTGCAGACTCTATTTCATATATTAAATGTCTTGTATTTCTTTTACATTACATATTATATTAAAGCTCATTAATTTACAGTATATTTGTTGATCATCTATCTATTCAATAAATTAGTATTACTAAGTACTAACCTAAACTTTATTTTATGATTTGTCCTTCAAAAAACATGGAAAATGCATTTAAGTTCAGCTTAAGTTTCATTAGTTTCTATTACAGTGATACCCCATAGCAATACCTACAATACCATCTTTGTTTAAGTTTGTAAAACAAACTTCTCTCATAATAATTAATCTTAAATTTGCTGGTAGATTGTTATGGTTAAATTACACATGGATTCATCCACTATCATTAACAAGCTATTCTCCTGCGATTCTTAATAAGTTTCCATAACATATAGTACCAAGGAAAGTACTTGGTTTACTTGCAGTCACATCACAGATAATATTATTTATATTTTTTTCTTGTAATAAAAAGTTTCAACAATTCTGCACATATTTTAAAATAATAATAATAATAATAATAACAATAATAATAATAATATAGAAATATATAGAGCCTTTTATCAAGTGATGCAGTATATTCATCAATAATAACAATAATAATAATAATAATAATAATAGTATGAGTGATAATATGAATAACAACAATAAAATGATAGTGATACTGATAATTAGTTTGTTGGGCAATTAAAAAGATAGCATCAATTAACTTTAAAAAGTTAATTAACTTAAAGGTCATCTTCCAAGTCATATAACAATGGTAATTTCAAGTTTTAATATGGAGGCTCCGTTTCAAAATAGCATTTTCTATATCTCCCTTTCCTTTTTTTATGTATTATAAAATTAAACACTCTTTTGTTTTCATGAAAACAAATGGGCTACCATTTTATATACATTACTAGCTTAATTGCCAACATTGCAACATGCTCACACATACATACACAAACAAATTCACACAATATTCAATAAAATTTACAAATAATGATAGCTATAGGTTTACCGCTCTTCCAGCAATCGCCTTGAAAAAATCTGACATAATCTATGTTAATTTGTTTATGTGACCGCTACCCACATTGAAGAATGTTCCTGAATCTTAAGCAGTAAACTCACTGCATCGTATGGTAGTTGTATGACTGTTGGCTGACAAATCCAAACTTCCTTTGAGCACTAGGCGATGCGCCGCTGTGTTTGCTGATTTTTGGTGGCTGTCTGAAGGGATGGTCATTAAAAAGGATCAGTTTCGTGCACGTTGTGGTGTTGCGTTCTCCATAGAATCACGTCGGCTGACAACTGCCGGGTGCAGTGATTGCCCAGTTTCATTTATTAAGTTGTTAATTTGTAATTAAGATTGCTAGCCACTCAGGGGATCATCCCTACAGTTGATGGCATATAAGAGTCTCTTCTTCATGATCTCTAAACTGGAATATTGCGGTAGTTTCACCATGAACATGCAGGTCTCCACACGGATGAACCTCAAGTCAGGCGATCCTAAAAATAAAAATTTAATATTTTGAATAATGTGGAGATAGTGTTAGTCTAGGAATAAAGTAATACAATAGTGTTTGATTCAAATTTACGGTCGTTTTGTTGCACTACCACATATGAAGGTAAAATAATGAGACAAATATTAAAATCTCAATAGCATGGTTATAAAAATTTTGTTAACAAACATGCAAGACTCTATCCTCACCAGATAAAATTAATTCTGTGGTAGTTACTAATTTATAATTGATTTTGAAAATATTATCATTCTCACTGTATGTTAAAGTTAATCAATTTTTTTTTTTTTTGGGTTAGTTTTATTGATTTACTATTAATTTGTAAGAAAAAACACTTTGAAAGATGAGCAAGAAAATGATAATTTTGTACATACCACTTGAGCCATCTGGGGGTGCAATCTTCATTGGATAAGGAGGTACGTGAGTAGTGTCTGCGTTACCATCCTTACATGGACAGGTGCATGGAATTCGCTGCTGGTTACAAGCAAACTTCACAAAACGACATAGGTTATCCTGTGAGAAGCTTTCGAGAGCTTGCCAGAAGAATTGTATGTGTGGATCTGTTTCAACTAAGCCCACCTGGTACATGGTGTGTGCCTAGCAAATCACAGAAACATAATAAGTTGACTATGAAGTTCTGGTTTCATAGTTTAACATTACAATACCTCGAATAGCATTTATCTTTGAACTATTAATTTAGCTGGCTTCTGCAGAACAATACTTCATTTACTCACAGTGGTGTGTCAGTGGAGAGGGAGGAGCAGGGGTATAAGCCCTGCTATTTGACATGCCAAGCTCTCTTGCTAACAACTCATCAGACCAAAATATATATAAAAAAAAAACTTGTGCATAATATATTCTAAAATGTCTCTGAACTGCCTAAAATTGCCCAGTTTAAGATACAAGTTTTTTAGCCCTCTAGATGCCCACCCATAGACCATGTTTGTCAGACCCCATATCGGACAGCTTAGCCCAGACAGCCCGGATGTGTATATCGTAGAGCCCACTTTTGTGAAGCACTTCTGTTAAGCTATCTCACTGTCTGCTATAAACAAAAAGGGAATGAGGATGTGTAGGGTATAGTATGGGCAAGAACTGAAGCTTTCATTTACAGCAAGATGGAAAACGCCTTTATTTTTGAGAGGTAAGTTCCACAAAGGGAAACTTGGCATTTATCATTTTAATACTGTAAATATGTTTTACTAAATATGACAAATATTTTCTTCTGTACGAATCTTACCTTGAGGAAATCTAAGTCAACTGTTGGTAGCCCACATAGCCTTAGTTCAATGTCCTGCACTGACATGATGGAGAGTAGTTGTATAGGGACAATGGAGGCTAGGCCACATCGAACTGCTTGCATTCGCTCCCAGCATACCATCTCTTCCAGGCGTAGCTCCCTTATGGCTTTGATGAATTCAAGGCGATTGTCCCAGCTAACAAGAATAATAATATGAAATGAAAGGAACTCAGAATAAAGTGATTTTCATTATCTATACTTCGACCAATTACAATAATTATCCATAAGTAATGTCTTTGCATTGTCTGTATGTTTACCCTATAGCTGTATTTTGAGTGTGAGGAGGTTAGGAGGGAGAGAAGAAATTGAGAAAGTGATAAAAATGGATAGAGACTGTGATATATTGAAAGAGTGATGAGAAATGAAAGACGTGAGTGTTAGAAAGAGAGGAAGAAGAAAAAGATAGAAGCCAGAAAAGAAGAATAATATGTATGATGAAAGGAAGGATATATAGCACGCAGGCTTTTCCATCCTACTACAATGTCATAAAAGGAACAATTTTAAATGACTTAACCACACACCTGAGTCTAATATCATGACCCTCATCTATAAGTTCAACCTCAACACCTGTGAGTGTAGTGTGAGTGAACTTATGAGTATATTGACTTTCCTCCTCATCTTCATCACACTCAACCTCTTGATTTTCATTTACTGAGTACTTCGCCAACAGTGACAGGAAATCTTTCTCATTTGTTACCTGTTAAGAAATATAGAATAAGCTCCTTGGTATATTGTTTTCATTAATGAAGGAAAACTGATTAATACCCACCAGTTATCTATTTATATTACTGGGTGGAGAGAAGTAAAGACACAAGCGATATAGACAGCAAGGGATTAAAACCTTGAGGTTGGGGGGAAAAAATGCTAACACTGTGCTAAGCAAATTCTAAATGAGAAAAATCTAATTAAATATGAATGCTTACCTTTTCCAAATCTTGGAGGTATTTATATGTGACAATATCCACTTCTTTTAAGTCTGCATCAATGTCCATATCTATCCCTACCAATCCCTTCCAGAAGCAGGGCATGAGATCAAGATCTAGGGGAATATCAGCCCTTAGGGCTATCCCGAGAAACTGGCCTAGGAATTGTAGAAACTTCTCCTCTGGATATGTTAACGGGCCTGGACGGAGCATGTATCTGCCTATATTTTTACCAACTGATGCACTAGGGGATGGTACAAGAAGGCCTAAGGAAGGACTCAGTAATTCTTTGGTGACTTGGCCGAGAAAATGACGGAATGAGCCACCTTAAACAAAAAAAGTAAGCACTGTAAGTAAAATAAGGTTGTGAATATTTTATCTATATGATACACGATATATAATAATAATGATAGATTATAACTTTATGAAATTTATCTTTATTTAATTGAATATCAAATATAATTACAATTCCATTGTATTTAGTGTATTAACACCAACTGTGGCAATATCCCTTTTCCCAAAATAATTGGGTTGGGAGGGGCAGGCTGGTCCACCCAACTTGAAAATTCACCTCTGATATAGGAGTACCCTATATCCTATAGTAGCACTTACTATTGCCGTGAACCTCTTCACCAGTGAGACGGACATTGAATGCATAAGTTGGGTCTCCTCCGCTCGCTAACTTAACACATAATTTAGAGGAAGGAACAGTTGACAGTTGACGAGCTGCTTGGCAAAATTGTGTAGACAGGCACCCTGTAACATCAGCTGTTGGCAAAGATGTCATGTTAATCAATTATAGTAAATATTCAATTAAACACGGCCAGAATAGCTATTTTTTAATATTTAAATGAATCAAATCATAAAGTCACATTTTTGGGTTTGGATTTCAGTTATAATAATGACTGTTGTATGTTACTGTACATTAGTTGTTAGATGATACACATGACTATTCTGGTTCCAAAGAACATTTTGTTAAACCTGGCAACCTAATATAGACCTGTTATCTCTAATTGAACAGACCATGAAAGCCTTCATAAAATCACACAAATCAGAATTTATTGTGTTTCTTGTTGGTCAATGAGTTTGATACTTACCAAGATGAACCAATATATGCCAATTTCCTTTTAAGATCTTACCTTGAAAATAATGGAATCATCCGACCCAGGTGTATATAACGCAACAATATTATGTAACAGGCCCCAATGTTCCTTTTAGTGCGAGCAACCATACACTTACCATTCAGAGTTTAATAGCAAAAAATTGAAATTAGCATATACCGGTTAATTCATGGACGTATTCACAAAACAGATGACCATATGAAAAACACCTACCACCCAACACTTCCAGGGGATCAAGGGTGATCTCAGGGGCAGCCTGGTCAACATTACGCTGAGCTGTAGCATCAAGTATTGTGTTGAATAACTTGGCCTTGGTGTCGTAGAAGAGAAGACCTCTTGACTGCTCAAGCAATGCTGCTGATGACAAGTTAAATGTCTTAGCTGGTCTGAGATCCACAAGTGGCAAGAAGCATGCTTCCAGCTGGTTGTTAAGGTTTTGAAGAAGTGCAAAGCGGAGAATGAGGACTTCGGTTGAGGTACCTTAAATAAATATTACACAATTATATCAGAAGCTACAGCAAAATTAAATTGCAAATTAAACATGGAAAAAGAATTCGAACACCAAATCTATTTGTCAAAATGTTTCTCATATTTCAAAATGTATTTGTTTTCCAGTCACAGACATTATCTCAAGATGAAAATATGCATATTTATACAAAATACCTTGTAAGGACTGGTAGTCAGAATAAGCTAACTCTGCTTCAGACACATATATTTCATGGGGGTGAAGTCTAGTTGGTGTAACAGCCAATTTCCGACAGAGGGAGTTGACAAAGGAAATTAATGCAAGATCTTTTTCATTCCTCCAATTCTTCAAAGTTGATAGTGCTGAATTGCTATCTGGACTGAACAACCTAATGCAGAAATTTGCAGGCAATATAAAAACATTAATCACTCACATTTTATTCAAGACCCTAATGTTAAAGAAATAAATATACTTCATATTTTGAACTCTGACCTATTGTGTTGATGGAGTACTTGTGTACAGAATCCTCTATAACTTGATTATTATATACTTTATCATGATCTGGTAATTTCAATAAATATTAAGTAGAGGTATCCAGGTATCACAACTGTACTAGAAAAAATAAAACTTATCGGTCACAGGTCAGTTATTCATCATCAAACCAGTTGGCTTGACGATGCATCTCAGACGAGATGTTATACGTTAGCCAGAAGAAAAGTTTTATTCACATTAGTAGAATTACGTAGGGTTACAATACAACAAATAATCAACTTACTTTTCAAATTGCAGGCTGTAGCCACAAGCCATGATTCCTCTCCAAACTGCAGTGACATCTTCTTTTACTTTCTCTGACACATACTGAAGAAAGCCTAAATTAGTCAGCACTCTTTCTTCATGTACTTCTTTGCCTTTCAACTCACTTGCCTCTCGTGTCCCTTTCTCTACCTTCCTTACTTTCTTCTCTCCTGTTTTTGATTTTGGAGGAGATGTAACTTCTGCTACAAGCATTTTTTCTTTCGCAGATTTTGTGCTCTTCTTCCCAACACCTTTTCCAGGTTCTTTAGAAGACTTTGGTAATGACTTTTTGGGTTTTGATGGTTTAGGAATACCATAATGACGTAAGACTTGCACCACTTGTTCAGAGCAAGATTTCTTTGGTGCTTTACTACCTGTAAAAAACTCATACATGAGGTTGCCTGGAATCTGCTGAAGAATCTGCTCTTTGGTAAGGGTTTGTGGGACATCGGGAGATTCAACAGGCTTTTCTTGTTCTTTTATCTTTGAAGATTCAGTTGCTGTGACTGTACTGAAAAACATCTCTGACATGATCTGAGCAGCTTTGTAATTCAAACAGTTTTCTGATAACTGAAGCTTGGCTCTCAGGTATTCTAGTAATATTTTAATTTCTGCAGCATCTGTGAGGAGAACTGGATTAACAGAAGCAATGGTTAAGATGTCCTCTCCTGCAACAGTCTCACCATCTATTTGAAATAGTGCTTTGCTACTTAGAAGTGAACTCTCCATATTCTCCAGTTTAGCATGGCTCCTTACTTGTAACACAGCATAGCCTTTTATCCTTGAGCATGGAATATTATCTGAATCAACATCAATACTACCATCTGGATTTGTTGCAGTTGCTCCTACTGTTTCTGCTGCTTGAACTGCAGGAGGTGGTCTATCTGTGACAGATGCTAGTTGTTGTTGTTGTTCTTGCCATAGATCCATACCAGATAGTAATTCTGCTAATAGACTCTGAACATCAGCACAAAGTTGCAAGGTGGAATCATCATCTGATCTATGTCCCTGAGAAGTCTCTGCAGATTTCTGTTCAGTAGTCTCTTTTAATAAACCTTGCTTATGTTGCTCTATTGGTATCCAAAGCTCATCCTTAAAAAGACCACCATGGGCATTGGCAATCTCTGTGATAGCTCTTCTCACAGTAGGTTCATCCAAACAAACTGGAATACCAGAAATTATCAAAAGTCTTGAATGACATGCTGGAGAGCTTATTTTCTGATGCGCTTCTAGCAAAGACTCTTCCATTGTACTTTCGTCTGTTTGAAATTCATGTGACAGACATCGAAGTAACACTGAAGCTGATGTTGCACGCTGAAACCACAAATGCTCATCCGATCTCTTCCGCCTAGCAGAGTCTACCTCTGATTCACTGCTTCGTCTTGGCATTATGCCTTTTTTTAACTTTGTTTTCTTGCGTTTTGCTGAACTGTGACTAGATGGCAGTCCAAAAGAGCCCATCAAAGATGTGCTTGGTGACACTGGTGTTGGTGAACCTACAGGAGTACCAAGTTCTGAGACAGCTAAGCAGATTTCCATCAATGAAAAGAAATATGTAGAGTGTCTGCAAAATTCACCAGATGTCTCTATGACTTCCAATTCATATAGCTTTAAAAGCTCTAGTTGAAGCTGCTGAAGTCGAAGCATCAGACTTAAAGAGGGCATCATCGGCTGCCCAGCTTCTTTCTTTCGTGCCAATCTCAGGAGCTGTGCCATCATATGGAAGAGGTATTCCTTGATGGATGGTGGAATTGATGTTGTCCATACATAATTTGCTATGAGTTCTAATATATATAACAGAACACTGCTTCC
This sequence comes from Anneissia japonica, assembly GCF_011630105.1. NCBI lineage: Eukaryota > Metazoa > Echinodermata > Crinoidea > Comatulida > Comatulidae > Anneissia > Anneissia japonica. Next base: position 326,663 of record NW_022703183.1, on the reverse strand, counting down.
AAGTGGTACATCTTGTTTTCTCACTATCTTCTCACCTTCATTCATGGTGGTGGTAATGGATGTCTGAAGGCTTTCAGGATAAGCAAGCTTAGCATCAGTACAGTAACTAATAAGAGTTTCAATGAAGGCCATTGCCAATGGAAAATTAGATGGTAATGCATGCACAGTAATGACAAACCCTGGAGGAGGTGACACTCCAATCTTAGCATAAATGCAATCACATGGAAGGATAACTGATGGATACGGCTGTAAGTCATAGCTTGGTGGTCCTGCTAAGCCTCCAGCATTACTCGACGAAGCATTGGCAGGATAAGATATTACTTCTCTTGGTGCAGTTTGGCCAGATCTCTTAATTTTATGTCCTAGCCCATAATGAAAAATCCTAGCCCATGGAGCTTGGTACAAAGACATCCTGCAATAAATACAAAATAAATCTATTATCAAAACTTAAAACTTACTGAGTAGTTACAATATCCCATAGATAATTTTAGAAAAAAAAACCCCAATAGAACTGTTTTGTTAGTAACAAATTAATATCTAAATGCTATACAATACCATAGTTTTTGCTAACAGCTATATGGAATAACGGTGAAAGAGTTACTCTAATCTAGATACTAGTTTCAGAACTCACTCTTTCTTAGATGTTCTACTGTCTTGTCTACAGCTCACAACAATGGCAAATGCTCCAGGAAACTTCAGGTCTGTGTTGATCTTATTTTCATTAACTACAACCTCTTCAAATGGAAAATTCTTTGGTGCAATCTGAAATAAATAACAAAATTAAGAGTTCAGCTGTAGGCTGGTGGTTATGTTGTTGCCTTCCAAACTATGTCTTTCAACACCAAGTAAATACCAAGTACGCAGCCCTCAAAATCAACGCCAACATTCGGCAATGTTGAAGTAAACAGTGGGGTGCAGCCGCCCAACGCCAACGAAAAAATCGCAGACGTGAAGATTTTAGGCCTAGCCCAAGCTAACCCAGGCCTACGCTGGTACTAGTTGTACTAGTTGTGGTAGACACGACAGGATCGCCATTAATACAATATTAAACTTTACCCTTAATGGAATCAAGTTATTTAATGTCTTTTATTTTGTATTATGAGTAAAATGTGAATAAAATCAATCTGGATTGTATGTTTCATGCTTTTATATTGTCTTTACCTGCATTTTCGGTCTGACATTTTTTTTCTAAACAACACATTCTTTGTGTAAACATTAGGTCGTGCCTCCTATACTCTGAGTGCTAATTGGTTAATTTTTTTTTGTAGGGTCATGGATGGGCAAAATGTGCTTGGCTGTGATGACGCCAGATCGTCCAAAGTTTTGTAGTGCGCAACAGCTTGCAGACAGGACGAAGCTCAATGTAAACAGATTAATTTTAATTAAACAGATTTATTCAAACAAATAAGAAACCCTCATGGTTTTGTTTAAAACATTTAAATTTCATTCTCTACAAATTTCCTCCGTAATTAGCAACATGTTTTTGAGGAACTGATGAATCTACGACATCCAAATCCGAAATAAACGTCTACTGAAAGAGTCAGCTGTGTAGAAACTGGCTTTGGGTTCCGTCTTCATTTCAAGACATAGCATATCAATGGTGGGGAGAATGGTTTTGAGAATTCGTTTTTATTTGTATTTTTATATTTATTTTCAATCAAATCGCTATGCTCCATTCTATTCTGCGTTGACTAGTAGTGCGTGGTATTCGTTCTTTTGTTATTTGCTTCTTATTCACTGCTTTATTTTTTCCGCCCTCTGGAGTTTACTCACTGCTATATTTCTTTTCGCCCTCTAGGTTTTAATTTGGGCATTTGTAAGTTAATTTATGCAACATTCTTTTTTATGCCTGATTATATTGAGGAGTAAAGTGGTCAGTTCTACTGTAATCGTTTGAGAACAAGTCTGGAAATAAAAATGATTGGAATCAATATTATAGTGTTGTATTTCTGTGTATTCGTGAAACCAGATTGCAATCGACTTTTAAGGATTAGGCAAGACGATAATGCAATTTATAAACAATATTAAGGCGTAACTTTCACTAACATTAACATTTAGCCCTACCGGAGTGTTGTTTTTATTAATAATCTCTATGGCAACGCTATTGGGACTGAGCTAGATCCGGTTTTCGGAAAGTATTTTATTAAAGGAATAATAGGAATGGTTTTGGGACCATTCGGTTTAGCGTGAAATTCGGAATTCAGTAATTCCATTGGATTTTATTTTCGTAGTTAGTTTTATTGTATTCATCATCATAAAATAGACATATTTTTCAACATTTTATCAATGATTAGTTGTGATTTGAACATCAGTACGTAGGCTAGGGTTTCCAGCTTAATTGGGTGACTTGAAAAGACATCCACCACTGTCAGCATGGGTTGATTTTCATTTTATTTATAGCGCAGACGATTTTCTTTTTTTTTTTTTTGGCAGACATACTTTTTTCCTAATTTTGAGGGCTGAAGTACGAGCCTTCCTTATAAAGCATTGTTCTATGCTGTAACTGGCAAGTGTACTTTGAATATTGAATATGAAAGAAAATTTTGACATAATTATGATGCTGATGTCACCACATCATGGCTTACTAATTTCAGAAAATTACTTTCAAGTAAAGCTGCTTCACAGAATTCTTTTTCAGGAGCTCATTCACAAGCTCAACAACACAATAAAAATATTTAAGTTTAAATAAAGGAGTTTAACCAACCTGTAAAAATCCACAGAACTCTGATGTCAGTTCCATTAAGTGGCTTTCACTCTGTTTAAGAGCAGTTGCTATTGCTGCTTTTAGGTCATTTCTTAAGACATCAGCATCTTCATAGAAGATATCAGAGAAGCGAAGCAGACTACTTGATAAACTCTGCTTTGGTGACTTGGTGGTCAGCAATGATGTCAACTGGAGACTGCCATCTGATTGAGGAGGAGCTAGAAGAAGATGAGATAGAAGCTTCAACTGGGTGGTGTCTTGACTTTGACTGGCAGCTGCTTCTGATGTTGTCAGAGGACAGGTGAGAGCTTCTACCACATGTTTGTTATCAGCAAGTTGTAGTAAGTTCATTAAAGCTCTCCGGAGGTACATCTTCGCAAGACTGGATTCAAAGCCAACAAGTTCTCTGTAAATAATTTAGATGTACTTTTATTTCAACTTTTGACGTCTTCTACTGAAAGGAATTTCACACATTTTATTAGCTTGCAGAAACACAAAAACAATTATTCTTGCTCAGGCTTTCATCAGCCAACAAATATGTCAGCTTTCAGAGTTATTACATGACCAATCATACACCAGTCGTCTGCAGATCATCTTTATCGCAACAGTCTCATGGAAGTGGCTGGGGATGCAGTGTGCATTGGGCCTTAGTCTCAGATTATTGATTTTTGTTTACACTAAAAAGGTTTATAATAAAATAATATACAATAACAATAATAATAATAATAATAATAATAATAATAATAATCTTTATTCATTCCACCACCTATGGTACAATACTGAAACCAAGAAGGCAATGCCTGTAAGCAGGTCCGGTGCTAACTTATAAATTAATGCCTTAAATAAACATCAAACAGATACAAACATGGTCCTTAACTCGCCTAACCCTCCTGAGAGGGTTATTCAAGGAGCTGAGCGTTTTTTGTTATTATAAAGACCCGAATTCAATACTCGACACAGAGCCGGGTATCGAACCCGGGCCCTGGCGTGCAAGAGGCAGGAACCATACCAATTAGCCAAACGCTCAGCTCAGCAATTACAATGTAAATGTGATGCTAAGTAAAATCCGATTATGAGCTTTAGAAAGTGGAATTGTTTTACTTGATACTTAAGCCAGGCACTCACGACCATCGGCCAACGAATCCCGTATTAGATGATGCACCGCTGTCTGCCAATTGTTGGTGGTAGTCTGAATGGATGGATGTTAAAAATGATCCACTGCGTGCATATCATGGCATTGCGTTCTCCATAGTATGGCTTCGGCCGATGATCATTGTGTGTAGTGGTTGCCCGGCTTTATTTTACCCAATTTTAACCATCTAAACATTAAAGCAATAGCTCCACTTACTTGTGAATGTTAATGTTTGAGATGTCAAATGTTGCGAGGTCAGATGAGTCACTTTGTCTGTAGCCTGCTCTTGGCTTCTGTAGGGCCTCAATTGGATACCAATAGCAAACAAGAACACCCTCACTTCGAAGGTAAGTCTCAATTTGGACAAGTTCATTTTGCTGAGGTGAGAAAAAGCTTGGTGTTAAATAGGTACAGTACAGTAATCAAATACATCCTAATATATAGATATAGAATGTGTTGTTCATAGTGTGAGCGATCATTTGTTAAAAGTCAACTGCAAAAGACTAAACATAAGAAGTTACCGTATCAACATCAAGAACAACTCCAGTTAAGCCAAATGTCTTCAACATTCCTCTGACTGCATACTTCGGAACCATTGTGCCACTTGAAGACACGATATTCTCTGGTTGACATATGACAACAGATGTGCCTTTACGAACCTTGTCAACCGAAAACTTAGCCGCCTCTGCTTTGATGTCTTCCATGGTTGGCAGGTGGAGGTCTCTGGGCATTCCGCCGTTCTCTTCATAAAGGAATTCCACTGTTTGCCGGGCTATGTCAGTCATACCTTTACAGATTAAGAGTATTATGGTAAATGATTTGTTAGAATTGAAGAAATATACACATAACAAAGAGTGGATTTGTAATTTGGTGGTTAAGATGCTTACTTCCAATCCCAGAGTAATGGGTTCAATTCCTGTCAATATTACAGGATTTTTTCTCAAGATCAAAACAAGTCACTATGCCTCATGATGAGACTAAAGTTGGGCACTCTCTGCATCGTACAGCGGTCATGTGAATCCAGACGCAACGCCTTCTGTTCACTGTCAGTGGCAGTCTGAATGGATCATCATTAAAAACAATCCATTGCGCGCGTCGTCATGTTGTGTTCTTCATAGAATTGTGATTAAATTTGCTATGGCAATCGTTGGCCTAAATAATTAATAAATAAAGAGTAACAAAAATAAAAAACAACAATAATGTGATGGTCTTTACCTAGCTGCAAAGCTCCTTTTATTTGTTCCAATCCAGATCTTCTTTCTGCTTCATTCCTAAATCGTCTCCTAATAACTGGAAAAACTTTACTTTCCCAAGCTTTCACCAGCAAGGCATGGTGATCTTCATGAGCATGTTCATCACCATCATCATCATCACTATCGTCCTCCTGATTGGTCATTAGCAGGCGGACATCTGGTCCAGTGTTAGTGAAGTTATCATAGCTTTTGGTTAGTCTGTACAGCTTTGACATGTCAGTGTCATATTCTAATTGATGAAAACAAAAATTACATCTCCAATTATTGTATAATCAATAATTATTAAAATTGTTTAGATTTAAATTATTTATAAATAATATACTAATTTAATAAACACTAATAGTTTTGTTTTTGTATGTGAATGGTATAAATCATATTAAGTAGTAAGAGGTAATCTACTTTTTAAACATCTTATATATAATAAGTTATTATAGTAAGGTATCTTATTATTTAATGTTTTTAAGTTACTTAGTACTTGAACTTTGAGCTTGTAAATTTCAATGTTTTTCATCTATTATTATTGCTTTTGTAAATAAATATAAATTAAAATTTTAAAAATATAATTATTCTAAACAAGTTTACAAAAGATCACAGTCACAATAATAAGACAATTAAACAATAACATGTGAAAGAAATAACCTTTGACCTAACCTTGTGGTTGTGAAAGTGATTCTACTACTTTACATAAGGTGGTCTGCACAGTAGCCAATGGTGTTGCTGTCTTGCTATCACCCGCAGACTCCGAGGAAGGACTAGTTGAAGATGCGCCATCACTATCACTCTCCTCTTCTGTGTGAAATGGTAAAACCCCAAAGTTGGCGCTGATCTCCTCCATTGAGTCAGAACAGCCCTCAGCTGCCTTGTAATGCTGCAAGCCTTCTGCATATGCAAATGGGCGTGACCCAAAATTGGCGCGAATACGTGTATTCTGCAAAAAATTAGATGTGTACTGTATATATAATCAAAGAGTATAGATTTTCTAGAGGTCTAACTCTCAGGGTTTCGTTGCAATGCAATCGTATCTCAAAATGTTTCAGTGCAGCGCTTATTCGAGAGCGGTGCATATTTGAGAGCGGCGCTTATAAAAAAATATTGGCGTTTTGCTTTCCATGCCCGTTCCTGTGTTACCTACTCGACGTATTCCTGCAGTTCTGTTGGCCTATTATAGATCCTACGTCATCGTAAATAATTGTTTATAAAGAAATGCTTGTGTGTCCATTGTGTTATTTATTCATTTTAACACTGTATTGTATTTAAAACCCTAATTTTCGAGTGTTTCATTACACACAGGGTAATATATACTCTTGATTAAGTGCCACAGCACTAATTAGAGAGCGACGCTAAGCAAAAAAAATCAGGTTTGCTGCGCCACATATTTGAGAATGGTGCTTATTCAAGCATTTATGGTACTATCACAAACTAGAGGAGGTCCTTCTAAAGAACATAAAAGGCGTTCGTATCGAACACGTTTTGCAAGTTTTGAACTCTATTTAAATTCTAATAGGGCACCCCCTATCTTGGGGTAGTACTTTTTTTAACATTTCATTGTGTGCATAAGAAAAGGGCAATTGGACCTCATGCAGTTAATAGAAAATATAGTGCAATACAAATTAGGAAATACAATTTTTATAAATATTGTGGTAATTTGGTGAGAACAGGTTTGAACAGAATTTTAGTAAAAAAAATAAATACACAGAAGATATGATATTGAATACAACATTAATAATTTATAAATATCAATTATAATTACCTTCTTTTGTATATGAACGACAGGGTAGAGCCCACCGGCAACATCATCCAAAGATGTGTCTAGCCTCCGGCCATTGTATGTGAAGAAAACATGACCTTTCTCATTACCTCGTACAGAAGTCTTATCCTTCTCCCAACCAATTCCAGCAACATCTCCACTTTGAAGTGTGATGTCAAGACGAACACTTCGCCACTGTAGAAGACTTGACCCATTGTAATGCACTGCTCTGCCGTTACTTTAAAAGTAAATCAATAATTAATTTATTAATTCTTTCACAAAGATATAGTGTTTGTACTGAATAAATATTAATAAAATGCAATATTTTAATTGATTATTTCATTTGTATAAATTACAATTAAAAATTGAATGAAAACTAAAATGTTTCACTGGACTTGCGCTGGGGGAAATTTAGCAAGTGTTCCCTGCCACATTGCATATGTGTTAAAGGCGCATTCAAATTAGATTAGCATGTCTTGTGTATTATCGCTGTAAAGAGTACAAATATCGCAGAGGCCTTTAACATGCATGTACTTAGCTCATGAGTGAGATCTTATTATTTACTGCGGTGTTGCACCTATCTTCACTGTCTGCATATATAACTTTGTTCTCACTTTTAGCAATGTAGTTCCTTGTGTGAAGTCTGTGTAACATATACCATATCTTCTTTGTAACTTTTTGTGTTGTGTGGGGAAGTTTTATTACGATGTACCACATAGTTTAAATCCTCTATTTGCAAGTAAACTTGTTGGATGTGACGGGAAAAATATTTATATAAAAAAATACTAAAGTCTACTTACTTGTGAAACAGTACAGTTCCTACAGGGTTGGTCCAGGCCCCACTCCGTCTCCTGTCAGCATCAGGAGCAAAACCAAATGAGATACAGGGTCCTGGTTCCTCTCCACTGTCCCCAAACGATGATAGTTTCAGTTCCCAGTAAAATGATGGGGCCTAAAACAATTTACATAAAAAATGCATAATAAATATATATAAATGTTTAAATAGACATCACCAAAGCTCCACAATTGAGTTTTTAAAAATTGTGGTATAGTAGGCCTGATGTTCAATAATGATGATAAGCAGCCATGAAATTTGATTCAATTGTTGTTTAAAAACCTTACCATACTTGGTATAGGTTGGTTGGCATAAACAAATGTACCACGTGGGTAGCTGGTGCTGTAGGTTAGATCTGACAGGAAGCTTAGCCCGGTAAAATCCTGGTAAAAGAGACAACCACACACCGGAGGAAATGTTCTTGTAGGGTCAAATGTCATCACCTTCATCTGTACAGAAGAATATTCAATAGACATGGACTAGAGTTGTTTTATAATACTCGGAGCCTTGAAATTAAAAAGCAAGCATGTATATCAAGTTATAGGTACACTCTCTGTCTATCAATCAAGCAGTTAATCAGGCAATCTATATCATGTAAAATACATTGTCATTAACTACTTGAGTTGACACATTAAGAACAAAAATTTAAAAAAAAAACAAATATAATCAAATAACTTACTGCTCTTGTTGTAGATTTATTGGGCGGTGGAGGGGGTCTGGCACAATCACGATACAACATTCTAAGACGCTCACATTGAGATGAAAGTACCGGTAATCTATCTCCTGTCATTATTAAATTATTTAAAAATAAACAAAACAAATTAGGAGTAATGTTGGTAGTTTGAGTAAGATACAGGTCTCCCTCCAATTAAAGACCCCTCCAATTAAAGACCACTTTTCTGAGATCCCAAATTAACAAATGTCTTTTATCTTTATTATTCTAATTAGAGACCAAAGCTGCTAAAGATCACAGAAACTCTGGTCCCAAAAGTGGTATTTAATTGGAGGGAAACCTGTTCTGTTTAATGAACACCCCTAAAAAATAATAGAACCGTCCCTCTCAGTGCATTGCATAACTACACCCACATATTCATCATCATTTCATTATCATTTTTGAGGGGTGACTATTTGAAGGGAAATAGTCTTGACTTACCTGCAGAACATTGGCTTGACAGAGAGCGCAATACATCCAAAGGTGCACAGGAGTACCTCACAAATTCTGCTGCAAATGCGGTGTTTTTCATATTTGCCGCTAAAACCATAGACGCCCTGAGAGGTGTGGATGCAATAAGACAATGTACATGTTATTTTTTATAAGCTAATAAATTTGGGGAAAAAAAATTTATTAGTTGTTTACAAAATATACAACTTGAACATGCTCTTAAAAAAAGGCAAAAAAATCAGCAGAACATTAAAAGAATTTCATTTATAATTTAATTAATTCATTATTAATTAAAATAATTATTATCTTCATTCTATACCTTTCATTATTCTTTGAATTCAAATCAGTTTTTGTAATCCTTACCTAGATTTTATTTCTGCTAACACTCTGCATGTTGCCATGGTGATACTGCTTCCATCACCAATAGCAGGGAGTGGAATCTCAAGCGGAGACAGGGCACCTTGTCCACCTGGTAACAGCAGAGCATGCAATGCCGACACTATCTTCTCAGTCATGGATAACTGGTCCAAGGACAGTGCCTATAAAATGCAATTTAATGCTACTTTAATTCTACACAACCATAAAAGTTAAGTGTCATATTGTATCATTCAGGTGTTCAAAGTTGGGAAAGAGTTACTTCACAGAGATCTAATTTAAGTATTATTGAAATTTTATTTCATTTATTTGTCTCAAAACAAAAAAAAAATTAAAAATTAAATTTACATGAAAAGAAACAAACAACAAATGCTTAAAACATACAATTTTTCATATATTTTGCTTAATTGGTACAACATAAACTTACCTGAGTGTGAGGTGTTTGCAGTCTTGTCAAAGGCACCTCCAGAGTATCATTGTATCTGGGTATACCATGTTCCTTGGCGATATCAAACAACACTGTAGCAATTCCTTGCTGCTCTGAAATACTTATAACTTTGCCTGTAATGCTACTGGGACCATCTCCAATAACCTAGATGGGTTGGTAAAAGGTCAATCAGTAAACAAGACTTTGATGACCATTTCTATTTGCTTCTTACACCAAGTTACAGATTTTGTGTAATTTCTAAAAAAACAAAATTGTCACAAAAAATATCATTAAGCTTATTTCATACCTGAACCTGTAGCCCAACTTTGATGCTATCCTTGAACCCTCCAAGGGCACAAAATGCTGCCACAACTTTACGACAAACAGACATCAGACTCTCAATCATCTCACCTTGAGGGTGAGACGTCAAGAGATCTATGTGTGTGGACAGTGCAGTGGTCAAGGTGGACACTAAGCTTAGTGAATGTGTCAAAACCTACAAAGTAAAAAGAAAGTACACAAATATGTTATATTGAGGGAACTCTTGATTAAGCCCTTCTTAGACTATCAAATTTTATTTGACAAATGTGACATGCCCAAATATGGAGGATGATGGCATCACATCATGACCATATATAGACACACCATGACTATATATGGGCATGATAACCTGCACAGAGCTTTACAGAGAGATGAGCTGGTATTATTTAGGGTAAAGATGTCTGGGTTACTGTTTTAAGTTTGCGGTGCCCAACATTAGTTGACCTACTTTTACAGATTGATTTCTACATGTATTTTTCCAGTGGTATTTTTATATTGCATTTTATTACAAGAAATTAAAATGTTAAAAATATTAAGAAAAATATGAAAAACATTTATGTATAATAAATAATAATAATATATCACTAATATATTCTAATGAATATTTATAAGATGAATGGCAATCATTTGGTCATATGGCATACTAAGGAAATCAGCACACTCACCCATCCATAGGCGACTCGCCGGCCATCCATCCCCAGGGACAGGAGGGGCAGGAACCGGAGGATCTGGGACCGCTGAAGCGGCCCGCATTCCGGCGAAAACCTCCCGAGCCACCCGGCCCACCTGCTCCAAATCAACGAAACCAGCACTGGGTCCAGCGGAGGGGAAGGACCCGCCGAACGCGAAGCCGACGAACCCTCCAGCGGTGGAGGAGAGTCATCCGGCGCCGCTACAACCCCCGACGCAGCAGGCAGCGAACCTTGAGATCGAGTGGCAGCCTGAGCTGCCCAATCCAGAGCCGCCGCAAACTTAGTCGGGGGCCAGTGCGCACAAATCTCGCAAGGCACAGCCTTGCTGCACGAGCGACACAATGGGCACCCCGAGTGCCGATTGAGCTTAACACTCGGTTTGGGGCCCCCACACGCCAAGCACAAAGACTTGCGGGCTGACATGTCGATCGAGACTACAATAAAAAGGATATCTTGTCAACCACAAGTTGAAAATAAATCCAAGGCAAAAATAAATCCAAGGAGAACAGAATTGCTTGAAAAGTCCTGCTAGTTTTCAAAGCATCCGACTTCGAACAACGTCGAAAAGGGAATGAGGACGTTTGTTAGGGAGACGGTTCGCATGTGGCGCCTTGGGTCGGACTGTTCCATTTTTTCGAAGGGGTGTTCCGTTTTTGGAACAATGGCAATTAGTCGGTTGTTATCCAGGTAAGTATTCACAAAATAGACTAGCACACTCACCCTTTCAACAGCCGAAGCCCAGATTTGAGCAGCAGCTGACTCAGGAGCTGTCAGCAGACCATGTAAAAGTGCAATGACCTCAGTGGCCATGCTGTTTGCTACATGCCCACTAATAAATGGACGCACAGGGTCAGTCCTAAAAAAAAAAAGAATAACTTAAAGAGTTGACATTATTTTTGTTTGTGTCTGTTTTTGTAGAGGGAGGGTGAGTTAATGTGGAACACAACCTACTACAGTTTGCCCTCCAATTCAAGACACCTTTGGGACCTGAAAATTTAGGGTGGTTTCGGGAGTCGGTCTCCAATTTAGAGGGATGGCTTTGTGTTAAAAAGTTGTGTCCTTGATTTAGTAAAGGGGTCTTGAAATTTGAGGTCTCGAAATAGAGGGTGCACTATAGTTTCATATAAGTATAGCGAATGAGACTTCATTAAAAAAATTCTTGGCTTTTTCTTAATATTCATAAATCAGCCTAAATATCAATAAAAAACAAATAAATAAATAACAAAAAACAAACAATTTAAACCTAGCAGCCACCTATGAAAAATAGCAGAAATCCTCTATGAAGACAGATACTACAATTTACAATAACAGGTCAATTTATTGGGCGCAACTAAAAAGGTCTCTAAGCGCATGTCCAAGTAAGCAAAAGGTAAAGTCAATTTATTCATAATGGCCATACCTGGCAAGTTCTGAATTTCTTTCTTTACAAATTGATTCTGAATTCACTTTCTTCTTTTCATGACCAGTGTCGCCGGAAGCAGTTTCCACGGGGGGTGATGAGCTAAGGACTAAGCCACATTGAGCCCAGCGAGCAGCTCGTCTCAATGCCATCCTTGCTTCGTCTGTCAATACTTCTGTTTTTCCATTCTACACAATACAATGAATGAATAAATTTGAATTAATTTTCATTCTTTCCATAGATTTTTATATAATTTGCTTTATTATAAGAAATTAAGGAAGATAATTAAAATATATTGTGTACATTTGAGATCACAAGACTCAAGTTAGTATAAGAGTCTTTTGCTGCACCATAAAAATACATTCTGACGGGCTAAAAAATGACACACAATTGTTATAATAATAATAATAATAATAATATTTATTTGGCATCCAAAAGACATGTAACAGTATTGCCAGGAAAGAGAATGGGCATAAACCCGAACAAGAAAAACTTGCACTCTTATCCAACATCTTAACTACAAATTAACAGCTCAAATTAAAAACATCAAATTAACAACAACAACAACAACAACAACAATTAGTTGTTTAATTAGTTATTATTTTTCAATTGAAATTAACTGATGCATTAATTATATGCCTCTTGTATTTTTGCAATGCATATTACAGAGGCTCTTAAATTGGCTGGTTCAATCATCAATTCAATCATCAACTGAACTGTATTAATTTGCTTCTCATTGGAAGTGGATAACATAGATGATCCTACTAAATATATTTTTATTCATGATTTTTCCCCCAGAATTTTCTGTAGTTTGTACAGTATATCTTATTTGAATTATACCCGTGTCAATTCTTGATCCATGTGAAGAACCCTCTCCATGTTTGGACCACTGCCAAGTCTGAATGGACGGCCATCAGCACTAAAATGATAGAAATAAGCAAATGTTAAATGGCATTTCAAAAATTTACTAACCTACAATTAAAACAATGTAGAAAAGGAAAATGAGATGGACTAAATAAACTGCTAACATAATGGCAATTAAAAAAGAAACAGACCTAGGAAAGGGAAAGAAGTTAGGCAGAGTGAATAGAGAGTAATAGAGAGTTGTGTTGTAGGTTGATGGTTGCTGCTGCGAAAAGACCTAGGAAAGGAAAGAAGTTAGGCAGAGTGAATAGGCAGCAATGGAGAGTTGTGTTGTAGGTTGGTGGTTGCCATAGAGAACCCATCAGACCTTTGCATTGCCCAATTCACCACCAAATGTACTCTACTGGAAAAGTCTTCAGACTTTGTAAAATGTCTTTGTTGTCTTCCTACATTGGTCTATATTTACAGGTCATGACCAGGATTTGATCTGCTTTCTTTTTATTTGAGACTGAATAAAAGAAGGGTTACCATTTCACACCAAAACATCAATATCAAATCGTACCTGAGTAATGGCTGTATGACTTCATGAGATGTTTGATCTGCTCGCTTGTGGACAAAGATTGACAGCTGTCTGTCTTGCACATCAGTCTCATCACCTACATCCTGGTCTTGCATCATCACCTTTGAGCTGCTTGTGGCAGAACCGGATTTAGAGCCATTGGGTTCAACAATAGCAGTGGTTTGACAGCCTATCAAATCAAAATTCATATTTTTATTTGAATATATAAATAGTCATAATCAAAAGTAGAGATCAAGATATTTTAATGTCCAAGTAGTTTATATGAAACAGGGGCATATAACGCAAAGGCTATTTATTATTGCAGTGGAAGAGTGCTATCATATTATGAACTATTATGCTTTATATATTAAATACATTTGATTTGGCCATATATGGGTATGTATGACATCATCATATTTAAAGATATGAATATGCATCAGGAAATATCATAGGAGTGATGTTTTGCCCTACCTGACGTGTTATCGTACCGAACACTCAATACGTCCCCAAATACTAGCGAAAAAAATTTGCAAGTGATTCGGGTGGGAATCGAACTCACAACCTCCAGGTATCTAGCCTGATGTCTTAACCACTAGACCACCGAACTGTATGACATATCATTATACCACTTGCAGTACCCGTTGCTACTAGGGGATCGATTCATCACTAGTCACCAAACGCAAGCTCAGTGCTCTAGTGGTTAAGACATCAGGCTAGATACATGGAGGTCATGGGTTCGATTCCCAACCGAATCACTTGCGGAACTTTTTCGCTAGCATTTGGGGACGTACTGAGTATCCGGTACAATAACACAGTTCAAAGTTCAAAGATGGGCAAATCATACATATTTATCACATAAAACTTGATAGTGTTGATATAGCACAGTGGTGTATCTAAGAGTCTTGAAATGTGGGGGTCCTGATGGGGGTGGGAACAAAGGTGAAGTGGGGGCCTCGATGATTAGGTGAGGGGTGCTTGCTCACAAAATAAGATGATTTGAGGTGATTTTTAACTACTTGAGCATGATTTGGGGAGACTGGGGGCATACTCCCTGTGCAGCCCCTAGTTATGCCACTGATAGAGCATAAGCAATGCCAGCTTTAAAAACAGGCATCAAACTTACCTGGCACAATATAGTCACCTAGTTTAGCAAGGAGCAAGCTTGCAATTTTAGCAGGTGGGTCTGCGAGGGCATCTTCTTGACTACCGAAGGAGGGAACATCTTGTCCCCACGGTGGCAACTCTACTTTTTCACAATCCTCTGCATTCATCAGCGGTAAGGCTACCCTGCACAGCTGAAGGATGATGAGCACAAGTTTAGGGGAGGGACGCTGGTCTAGCAGTAAGGACAGAAGCTTTGAAACACAGGCTGGCTGGCTTAAGATTGTACGTCCCATTCGACTCCTATTTAAAAATACAAAAAGGGTAAGGTAAGTGTAAAAGTAATCTTGAATTCATTGCTAAATATAGGGGAGTAAGCTCTTAGAAGTTATTGTACTAAGCATTTTGTGGTCGGTGGAGAGTTCCTTTCCATGCCACCTTTTAACCTCCCCAAAATGTTTTAACTAGGTACTCATTACAGCTGAGTGATCTGAGAGCCTCCATCACCAGGAATTAAACTGATAAATTGGCACGAACAAGTGCCTAACCCCCTCAGCCACCACAACACATGAAAAAATTGAATTATAATGTACTTTAAGGCAGGCTCAGGTCGACACGGAACTGAAAGGAACTCAACTCAACTCAACTCGTCGACATGAGCGCTCCGCGCAACTGAAAGGAACTGAACGCAACTGAAAGGAACTGAACTCATGTCGACTTTGAGCAACTGAAAGGAACTGAACGGAACTGAAAGGAA